>NW_016805922.1:1128950-1179508 GCF_001698545.2 Rhinopithecus bieti
GACTGAAGCCTTCTTCTCTCAACTCGTCAAAGTCATTTTCCATCCAGGTTTGTTCCATTGCTGGCGATGAGCTGCTTTCCTTTGGAGGGGGAGATGCGCTCTGATTTTTTGAATTTCCAGCTTTTCTGCCCTGCTTTTTCCCCATCTTTGTGGTTTTATCTGCCTTTGGTCTTTGATGATGGTGACGTACTGATGGGGTTTTGGTGTGAGTGTCCTTTCTGTTTGTTAGTTTTCCTTCTAACAGTCGGGACCCTCAGCTGTAGGTCTGTTGGAGTTTGCTTGAGGTCCATTCCAGACCCTGTTTGCCTGGGTATCAGCAGTGGAGGCTGCAGAAAATAGAATATTGCTGAACAGCGAGTGTTGCTGTCTGATTCTTGCTCTGGAAGCTTTGTCTCAGGGGTGTACCCCACTGTGTGAGGTGTGAGGTCTCGATCTGCACCTAGTGAGGGATATCTCCCAGTTAGGCTACTCAGGGGTCAGGGACCCACTTGAGCAGGCAGTCTGTGCATTTTCAGATCTCAACTTCCATTCTGGGAGATCCACTGCTCTCTTCAAGGCTGTCAGACAGGGCATTTACCTCTGCTGAGGTTTCTGCTGCTTTTTGTTTAGCTACACCTTGTCCCCAGGGGAGGAGTCTACAGAGGCAGGCAGGCCGGCCTCCTTGAGCTGTGGTGGGCGCCACCCAATTCGAGCTTCCTGGCAGCTTTGTTTACCTACTTAAGCCTCAGCAATGGCGGGCGCCCTCCCCCAGCCTCGCTGCTGCCTTGCAGTTAGATCTCAGACTGCTGTGCTAGCAAGGAGGGAGGCTCTGGGGGTGTGGGACCCTCCAGGCCAGGTGTGGGATATAATCTCCTGGTTTGCTAAGACCCTTGGTAAAGCACAGTATTAGGGTGGGAGTTACCTGATTTTCCAGGTGTTGTGTGTCTCCATTTCCTTTGGCTAGGAAAAGGAATTTCCTTCCCCCTTGCGCTTCCCAGGTGAGGCGATGCCTCGCCCTGCTTCAGCTCTCGCTGGTTGGGTTGCACCCGCGGACCAGTGCCAACTGTCTGATACGCCCCAGTGAGATGAACCCGGTACCTCAGTTGAAAATGCAGAAATTACCTGTCTTTTGTGTTGCTCACGCTGGGAGCTGGAGGCTAGAGCTGTTCGTATTTGGCCATGTTGGGCGCGCCCCCCCATAGGTATTTTTAAGCCATTATTTTTATTTTAGGGTTTTGTTATACAACAATCAATCACGAGGACAATTCACTTTGCTGGGCTGAGGACAGGTTAGAAATGATGCATATAAAGCCCACAGCACAGTCTGCATTTGGAGGTGGCGACATACTTTCATATACTCTGTACTTCAATTCCAAGGTGATCCTGGGAAGCAGGCACTGGCTACATTGTTCAGACTGGGTCATAATGATCTGCTTGCCTCATCGTCTGTCTTGCCTGGTGGCAAGGCATTGAGAAATTACGTCTATCTGGTGATCTCCTGTCCCTATGTCTAGGGCCTGGCATATGGACATTACTCTGACAATCTAAATAATCAGATTAGAAGAATAGGTAGATACTGGACAGATATACTGTTTATTATGCAATTGGAGAAATAGAAACAGGTTCTAATTCTGGCTTTACTCTTTGCTAGCCCTGAGAACTTGGATAGTCAGATTTTCATGGTCTTAGCTTCCTTAACCATGTATGGCAGGCACTGTGTGGACTATGGGAATCCACTGATGAATAAGACAGGTAACATCCACTGATGAATGAGACAGGTAACATCCCTGTGGTTCTTCTAGAAGGGAGAGATATCTTGTAAACATGCAAATAAATCAATAAACAAGAAAATTTCAAATAGAAGTAACAGCTCCAAAGACAAAGTAAGTAATGGAGGTGGAGGAGGCTCCTGGTAGACAGGATTTTCTTGGTTCCAGTTCTGCATTTCTCATTTTTTTGTTTGTTCGTTTATTTGTTTTTGATTACTTCTTTCAATTTGCAAATATTCTAATTTAGGTCATTATAAAATGAATAGCTATGGGTTATAAATTTGAAAGTAACTCATCCCAAAAACAAAGAGTCAAGGCGAGGCTGGGAGAGGACAGTGAGCAGGGTAATCCTGTGTGTGCCTGGCCTTGTGTTTGAAGCCCCCTCAACTCATGTCAATCATCTTGCAACTGCCATGCTTACAGTGTACAATGAGTAAGGCAAAGAGCAGAAGTTAGAAAAACAGACTCAGGATCTTGATTTCTAGAGTTCAGATCCCAACTCTGTCCTTTTTTTTTTCAATTAATAATGAACTTGTGCCTAAACATTTTTCATCTGTAGAATGAGACAAATGATAAAAACTGCCTCATAAGTTTGATGAGTGAATCAAGTGAATTAAAGGACTTCTAACAGTTCCTGGCACATGGCAATGTTTAGTCATCATCATATCATCATCATCATCATCATCATCATCTCACATGCATTGTCTTTGAATCCCTGAAACAATATTCTGTGATAGTGACTGTTCTCATTCCCATATCATAGATGAGGAAATGGAGGCTCTTTTGTGATAAGCTCAGGGGGCCATGAGCTCACTGAAGGCAGGGACTGAGCCTCTTTGGGTCACTGTTATAGTCCTGCAACCATGCCCAGTGCCTGTCACATAGACCATGGAATGGATGAGTGATGTGTTATTGACAATATTTGCTGGGAGCTAGGACTGTGGCTTCACTGAAGGTAATGAGCACCCCCGCAACCCTGTCCACCCCAGAGGACTGGGAATGGAGACCACTGAAGAGAAGAAGTGAGAGGGGGCAGAAGAGAATATTTGTTCTTCTGGGTTGGAGGAGCATGTCTTTCCGCAGATGGATGATCTCTCTGATTTCTTTGTTTGACCTCCAAGAGCTTCTATGGAACAGATGAATTGTTCTTGTGGATCCTTCATGACAAGAGAGATAATACAGGTGCAAGGAAGTTGGGAGACTCCCTGAGGTGAGGAGGGTGGGTCCCCACAGTGATTGGCAGAGTTAGATGTAGAATCCAAAGCTTGCAAGATCAGTCCCATCTGAACATTGGAGCATTCTGATGCAACATACATTATTCTGGTCCTTGGGCCAAAAGAAAACACCTTGTTGGAGACTTGTTTCTGTGTTTAGGGCTGGTGGTGCTCCAGGATTTCTTTTTGTTGAACCAAATTATGTCTAGGAGCAAGGCCTGTTTCTCTCATCCAGAATTTGCTAATCACTGGAAAGGCCGAAGACCACACATTTCATGAAATATGACCTAGATCTCAACAGGGTTGAGCAAATGAAACAGGCCACACCGAATGGCTTGCACTGGGATAGCCCTGCTAGTGGCCCTGGAGGGTGTGAGAGGCAGGAGCATGGAGGAAGATCTGAAAAAGGAGCCTGGAGAAGATCTGAAGGACAGTTGAGGGTGGCATAGGGCAGGCCAGGCAGGTGTGCATTCTCACCTGAGCTCTCCCACTGACCAGCCACTTGGCCTTGGATTTGAGGGCGACTTAGCCTTTCTGAACTTCTGCTTCCTCAATTGGAAAATGAGATAACCATAGTACTTTTTAAATTGTGATAAAATGCACAGAGCATAAAACTTAGCATTTAACCATTTCTAGGAATACCATTTAGTGGCATTAAGTACATTAACATTGTTGTGCAACCATCATCACCATACATCTCTACAACTATTTTATCTTCCCAGACTGCAACTCTGTACCCATTAAAAACCAGTTCTTCATTCCCTCTCCCTGCTGCCTCTGGCAATAACCGTTCTACCTTCTGTCTTTATGAATTTGGCTGTGCTAAACACCTCATGTAAGTGGAATCATACCATATATATCCTTTCGTGGCTGACTTATTTTACTTAGCATAATGTCCTCAAGGTTCTTCCACATTATAACATGTGGCAGAATTTCCTTTTTCCTAAGGCTGCTAATATTGCACTGTGTGTACAGACCATATTGTGTTTCTCCATTCATCTGGTAACGGGTACTTGGGTTGTTTTCACCCCTTGGCTACTGTAAATAGTGCTGCTATGAACATGGGTGAATACTTTTTTAAAAATATAAATATTGAGAGGATAAAATGAGAGAAGATACGTAACAGTCTTTTGCAGTAGACCTTGGCACATAATAAGAGCTTGAAAGCAGTAGTGGTAATGAAGGTGGTGCTTGCTAAGAGGAGGGAATGTCAGTGTTAGAAGCCTGCCTGGGGACAATAGGTGGGACTGTGAGGGGATCCCCTGGCTACGTGCACACTTGAGGTTGTACAGATCAAGAGAAACTCATGTTCACTCAGTCAGCACTTTTGTTTAGGACTAGACACTGAAGGTATAGACTAATATTAGTTATAGCAACCATTTATATAGCACTTACTGTGTACGAGGCCCTGGTCAAAGTGTTTTAAATATATTAACACATTTAATGCTCACAAGAAGCTGATGATATAGATGGCGATTATAAGCCCTGTTTTACGGATGAGGAAACTGAGTCATGGAGCTTAATTAACTCTTCCCACATCACAAGCTAGTCAATGTTTGAGCTAACATTTTAATCAAGGTCATCCAGTTCTACACTGCCACTAAAAAAAAAAGTGAAGCCAATTCTCTGTCTCTGGAGGGTTCATATGTCCTGAGACAAGACAGATGTTCACTGTAGTCTAGTGAAAACTTCTGGATGGAGTCATGCCAAGTGCTGATATTTACCTCCAGGAAGAGATTCTGGATTGAAAGGGAAATTTTATCTCACTTTCTGTCTATTTTACTTTTTTGAGGTGGAGTCTCACTTTGTCGCCCAGGCTGGAGTGCAGTGGCGCAATCATGGCTCACTGCAGCCCTGACCTCCCAGGCTCAAGCAATCCTTCTGTCTCAGCTTCTTGAGTAGCTGGGACTACAGGTGTGCACCAGTAGGCTAGGCATAATTTTTTTGATTTTTTAGTAGAGATGAGGTCTCACTATGTTGCTTAGGCTGGTGTTGAACTCCTGAGCTCAAGTGATCCTCCCACCTTGACTTCCCCAGATGCTGGGATTACAGGCATGAGCCACTATGTGCAGCCTCACTTTCTATCTTATTCTTTTATGTATTGTAAGACCTTTTTCTTTTTTCATCGATTATTTCTTAATTTGTTAATACAGAAATCACCATATAGGCAGATATAAAATAAGGAAGTATGACATAGATGTCAACAAGCTGTGAGTTGAGTGCTGCAGGAGCCTGGAGAAGGTGTCACTTACCTCTGAGAGGAGGAGATGAAAGAAGGTATTGCAGGGTGAGTAGGAGATCACTGGATGCAGTTGAGCAGGTAGATGATTCCAGGAAAAGGGGACGCTTGGATAGAAGCAAGTAAGAAAAGTGTTGGCCCAGGGTGTGGGGCATAGAAGGCATTTGGTGAATATCACCTTGGCAGTTTAGTGCCCCAGAATATAGAGGGTGGCTGTCTAGGCCTCTCTTCTGGATTCTACTCATCAATATTATTTTAGCTAGGATTTTTCAGTCACCATTGACAGACAACCAAATTCTGCATTTCTTAGGGTACAAGCCTGGTCACACAGGGAAAGCTGAGGTCACTCCAGGCCATCTGGGGAAGGGTCTCACATAGGGGTCAGTGTCTCCCCATCTCTCTCTCAGCTTCCTCCCAGGTGGATCCCTTCTCACTAGCTCCCCTTCCCCAGTCTCTCCCCTTCCTCCAGGGGCAGAAAGGTAGAGGAGAGCTGCTGTTCCTGGGAGCTCCCTCACAAGTCTCAGACTCCCTCTGAGTGGACTGTACTGAGCTGCCAGCCCGTCCTTGAACTGATCACTGTGGCCAAGACAATGACATGTGCTGACTGCAGAACCCTGGCTTGCCTAAGCTTCCCTTGGGACTGGGAGTAGAGCTCCCTGCTCCCAAGCCACATGGACCCAAATGGGAGAGAGTCACTCCCCTCCAGGAAAATCAGGGGGATACTCCCAGAAGGAGAGAGGACAGATGCTAGGCAGGCACAGCTAAAACAAACAAAACTGAAAAAACAGGTTTTAAAATTTTTTAAATGTTTTTATTTATTATAATATAAGCTCAAGTTGAGAGCCCCTGATATGTCCACATGGAAACTCCTTGATGTTTCTCTGAGCTTATGAAGCATTGGGATTAACTAAGGGAGAATATGAGAGAACATGACTCTTTCTTTTCTTTTCTTTTCTTTTTTCCTATTTTCTTTCTTATTTCCATTTTTGGATATTTTCAAGGCTGCGGAAATGTGACCCTTGGAATATATTTTTAATATTGTTTCTCATCCAAGCAGCAACTTACTTTTATAGATTGCTCATTCAAATCCACTGTTGTCATTGTTTTCATTCTTGGTGTTTCCAAAGGTGAGCTCCAAAGCCTGGGTCAGCACAGTTGCGTGAGAAGGTAGAGTTTGTTCTCTAATTATTTTTAATGGTTCAAGGTTGCTGTGGATGCAGGTCACATGTCTCTAAGAGGTCTGGGGTGTCTACAGCAGCTCTAAGAAAGCCATGTTTTTTATAGCATTCCTTTTTTGACTTGTAACCACTTTTTAACTGGTGTGATGGGGCCACAGATACCCACAACCTAAGGAATGGGAACACAATTAGGGATTCAGGCTTGTGTTCAAATCCTGGCTCACCACTTTTTACCTGTGTGATCTTAGACAAGTTATTTAACCTTTCTGAGCTTTACTTTCCTTCATCTATAAAATGAGGATGATGCTAGAATTCAGAAGACTAGATGAGACAATGCATGTAAAGTTAGTGCAGAGAAAAAGCAGATCCACTCCCTGCCCCCCAAGGAACTAATAGTAAAATTTCTGATGATGAAATGGACAAGCTCCTGTAATGTATTATGGTAAGGATGCAAACATTAGTTTCTAAGGAAGTCTAGATTCCAACCCTGGCTCTCAACTTAACAACTGTGTGTGCTTAGAGCAAGTTGCTTTACTTCTGTTTTACTATTCTTGCCTCTGTAAAATGGGCATAAGGACACAACTTCACAGAGTTAGAAGGAGAATTAACACAACTTATGTAAACCACTTGGCAGAATGCCTAGCACAACAAGTGCTCAACCAACAGCACTATCCTTCAACTGCCTTAATTTCTGAGAAGCTGGGGCCAGCCTGGATCCCTGAACTGCGGGGAGAGTAGATGACACTGATATGGCACAGACCAGCTAAATTAACTGGGTTGGAAAGAGAGACTGTTTTATAAGATATCTCAGGCACTGTTGCTTCAGTGCTGAAAATGCCTAAATCTCTACCTCTGGATACCCAGAAAGTGCTTACTAAATTATTTCCCCTTTTGTCCTTGACTTGTAGGACAAATACTCTGCTATGTCTATAACAAGCATTTTTCAACTTGTAGGGAAGCCGAGTGCCCATGGTCAGGAGTGACCTTAGTCTTCCCTGCGTGGCCCAAGTTGTGTTGTGGATGGCTAGCACATAACCCACACTGCTTCTCTCACTGTCTGAGCAGACAGCTGAGCGGAAGCATGTGTGGCATTTCACTGTCGTGACCCCATCTAAGAAAGCACTTCAGGAATAATTAATTGCAGTGTATGAATCTGGGTGGGAGTGCTTGCCTTCCAGACTGAATAATTCACTCAATACAAATAGTACCCAACCACCTTCCACTGAGAGAATGCCGCTCTTCATCCTGGCGCTGCCTCAACTCCTCTGGGCTTGCTAAATAAAAGGCGAAACATGTGGCAGCCGCGGTCAGAAGCAAGAGTAAATGAAGACAGGTCTGGCTGGAGCTGAGACACTTAAGAATTCCCTTTGGAGCCATCAGCAGCAGTGAGTGAGAGTGAAATATGACATGATGTTTGTTGCTATTCACTTTCTTTTTACCCTAACTCATTGCCTTGTTTTTGCTCATTCATTCTTGTCTTTCCTTCCCATCCTGTTTCCCACTCCATCCTCATTGTCTTTCTTATTGTCTGACCCAAGAGTGACTCTCAGGGTGATGCTGATCACAGTTGCCTTCAGAGAAGTGAAAGCTCCCCATTCCCCCGAACTGATCCCCACTAAGATATATTCCTCACCCCCTCCAAGCAAAGGGCCTGAAAGTCTTCCTCTGCCATAAATCACTAGGATTTCAGGAGTCCCATCTTGTAGGGGAAATAGATCACTTGCAAGGCTAGCACTGAAACTAATGGATGCTCAATGTGCTGTGGTCAGCTATTGCTAGGTAATGAAAACCCCAGAACCTTATGGTATGGAACAATGAGTATATGTTTTGCTTATATATTTGTGCATTGGCTTAGCTGTCTGGGTTGGCTCTAATCCACATGTGTTTATTCTGGGATCAGGCCATGGGGGCAACATATCCCTGGCGGAGCCTATCTCATGGGGATGGCCGAGTAGAGGAGAGCAAGCTCAACTGCACAGTACATTTCAAGCCCTTGAATCATATCTGCTATCATCCTGTTGGCCAAAGCAAGTCACATGACCAAAGCCAAAGAGAAGTCTGCCTTTGTGGAGGAACTGCATGGCTTCAAGGCAAACAGTGGCAGATACAGGGAAGGGTAAATAACTGGGTTGAAAATTCAATTTATGCCAACTGTTGACAGCTAAGCATGAACTAGGTGGCTTAGTCCAGGAAAAGTAGGGATGGAAGGGCCTGGCAGATAGAACTCATAGGATTCCACAAGGGAAAGTGAGAAGAATATAGGCAAAGCCCAGGTATCTCTAGATAGGGCAGTGATTTGGACACCTGGAGACAATGAGAGGGCACTAGATACCCAAGAGTAATGGCTGTCAAACTTTAGCATGTATCAGAATCATGTGGAGGGCTTGTCAACAAAGATTGCTGGGCTCCACCCCCAGAATTTCTGATGCAGTAGATCTGGGGTATGGCCTAAGAATTTGTACTTTTAACAAATTTCTTAGTAATACTCATGCTGTTCATATAGGAACTACATTTTGAGAACCACATCTCAAAGGAAGCGATTACTACTGAAGACAAGCCTACATTAGTTATGGTCTTGCCTAAGGTTGGTCTAACTCTCACCTTTAATTTTATGCCAATCCTGGTCCAAGCCTTTTGCCTCTCCTGGTCACTTACCTCTCTTTTTACTCTGAGCCCCTAACTTACTTCCCTCAGAGAGCTCCTCCTTCTCCTGTTCTCTAGCACCTTGACCTGTGTTTCCCTTCTTACTCTTGGAAAGTGTTAGAATCCAAAGTGTGACTTGGGTATGCCCAACAGACACACTGCTTATAACCCAGGCAGCTGAGTCATAACCTCCAGGAGGAAAACACTCCGTGTTTAGAATAAAGATAGCCAATAGACATGAAAATAATACCCTAGGATGTATATGGGTCCCCTGGCTCTATTCTCTGATGGGTATTTTTTTTCATCTGTATTACATCTTTGTATTTTCACTTCAAAAATGTTTGGTGCCTAGTGGCAGCCATCATAAAACACTGATTTTAATGACTTGTGAAGAATTAAAATGGTTCCCATGGGGCCATAACAAGTATGTCATTAAACTTACCCAGGAGTTTGGGAAGTGGTTGGACCTAAAACCCAACCCACTCTCAGAATTCACCGCAGTACTAGCATTGTTCAGAATCATTGTATGACATCCAATGAGCCTCACTCAACTCACTGGACTGAAGTGCCTGAGAAACCAAGGTCATGGGTGCCCAAGGATGCCCTTAAGTTCATGTCTGAGTCAAGTTAGTGGTCTGAAGATTTTTTTAGCTGATTCCCAGAGACAGACACAAAGAGAGAGACAAGATAGCTACTACACTGGGATCTACCAGTGGCTCCTTTATTGCTAGGCACCCCCTTTACATTTAGGGCCCATGTTGTGCACAACAGCCTTTTTTTCTTTCTTCATTTTCCCACAAATACTAAGGTCTCAACCCACCATGTTCTCTTGTTCTCTTCTCAGTAGCTACCACTATATACCCCACACTTTGAAGCATTTTTCCCTTGAGGCTGGCTGGGAAGTGGAGCAAGTCTCCTGACTCTTTTCCTGCTGCCCCAGAAGAGAAGTACACAAGGACTTTTTGCCTAATTTAATGCCAACTTGCAGGGACAACACAACCATACTGGGCATTGTTAACATTCCTTGACTGTCTTTGAAATGATAAATCAACATATCTTGCTCTTTATTTTCTTGATAGGGAAATATAGGTAAGGCTGTATAAATTCTAATTGCTTTTGTCTTGGCCTTAGTGCAGACATCTTTAATGAGGGGAACTTCTTTTCTGTAAATGAATAAATGATTTAAATCTCCTCTGTATTAGTTTTATATTGCTGTGTAATAATATACCACACATTTAGTGGCTTAAAACAACACACATGATTATTACCTCACAGTTTCTGTAGACTTGAAGTCTGGGCACAACTTACCTGGATTCTTCTGCTCAGCCAGCAATCCAGGAATATTGGCCAGGGTTGTGGTCTCATCAGAGGTGCAACTGTGAAAAAGAACCACTTCTCAGCTTCCTCGGGTTGCTGGCAGAATTAATTCCCTGTAAATGTAGGACTGAGGTCCCATTTTTGTCTCTGGTTGTCAGTTGGGGGCCACTCTGAGCTCCTGGAGGCCTCTTGCAGTTCCTTGCCATAGTAGAGGTGTCATGTAATCTAGTGTTTACTTTATAAGGCTCACTGTGGCTGCTTTATGGAGAACAGAGTTTTGTGCAGCAAGAATGGAACCAGGAGACCCATAAGGAAGTTACAACTTTTTCCAGGCAAAGGTGCTATTGGCTTGGGTTAAGGTCCCGCAGTGGAGGTGGGAGGCCTGGTTGGGATTGGAATCTATTGGGATTTGCCTTGTTTTCCTTCTAACCTTGTGAGTGGAAAGCTCGTTAGTTGTTTACTGGGTAAAGAAATCAGTTTTAAACTAAAATGAACTTTAAAATAATTTTTTTGTGTGAATGTTGGGCAATTTCTGTAATAAAAAATTAAAATAATCATATCGATCTTTCCCGGGAACCACCCTTGGGCTGCCCCCTCAGAGACCCCAGCCATCAACTCTCAGCAGCACGAGGGCTATGTCTTGAAATAATTAGAACTTTGCTGATTGAAGGATTCTGCATGCTAAACCCTAGTGCAAGCTGCCTGCCCCCATGGTGCAAGTGTGGGGCATCCATAAATACTTTTGAAAATTCCCACTAATGTTTCCAGGGCAAAGAAGGGGGCTGGATTTTGTGTTGAAGCTGGAAGCAAACATTTCTTGTTAATATAGGGGGCACAGCCTAGCCTCATGGCTAAGAACGCAGAGTCTGGAGTTAGAGTATCTGGGTGTAGGTCTCTGCTCTGCTGCATAACCCTGAGCAAGTTACTTACTTCCCTGTGCCTCAGTTACCTCATCTTTAAAATGGAACAACAATAAAAGTGAGCTCCTAGGCTGTTACTAGGATTAGATGAATTCACACTTATATAGTGCGTTACAGAGTAAAAGTAAATGTTCTACAAGTGTTTGGTAAATTAAAAACAACGGGTCAGATATATCTTCAAGACCCTCATGATATGCAAGGAACCTATGAAAAATGCAAGTCGCTTCCTCCTCCTTTACTATAAATGTAAGCAAATTCATTGTGAAAAAAATAAACACATGGGATTTGAGTTCAGATGGACCCGACTTAGCCCTCAGCTCTGCTGTTTACTGGCTGTGTGACCTTGGGTGGATCACTTAACTTCTTCGGTAGCATATTTTGTTCATGGATAAACAAAGAGAGAATAGAGTGGAGTGCTACTAAATAGTGAATAACTGGCTCTCTGAAAAGACAAAAACCCTTGTTTATAAAGTTTGCTGATTTCTGTGGTGTAAATGCATCCACTGTAGCTAATTTCAAGCTATCTACATGACGTCAGTAAGCATAGGGTTGGGAAGAAATGCACACAAATCTGCTCTTGTAAGCCAGTCAAAAAATAACAGATGCTTGTGTGGTTTCAGAGAAAAATGAATGCTTATACACACTGTTGGTGAAAATGTAGATTAGGTCAACCATTGCAGAAAACAGTGTGGTGATTCCTCAAAAACCTAAAAACTATGAGTTGGCTCCAGAAAACTCATGAATGAAAGAACTATCTACCATATAGTGAACACTTAATATGCATATAGCACTAATGAAATCTATGTAACATAGAGCATTTCACTTAATCTCTTAAACACCCCTATGATGAAGGTATTATTCTTCTTCTTATTTTACAGTAGAAGCAATCAAGGCAGAGATAGGTAATTTGTAGTGGGAATGCAAATGATCCAGTCCAGTGCTTGGCCACTTGAAGGCACTTTAGAAAGGTATATATTAATATTATTGCTTCTACAACAGAAGGAAACTTATTAATATCTAGTCATTTCCATAAAGTTCCATTGTTTTTTATAAATTCAATTCCAGTAGTCACATATCTAAAGTAACTGAAATATGTGATCTTTTCCATTAAAATGAAGCTAAAAGTATGAGGTTTAAAGAATCCGTCTCTTAGTTAGACAAAAGCTGAGGATTTTACTCTGCTACATGCTTAGAAGAAAGATTGGGGTGGAGAGACGGTGTGGACGTTTGTTGAGTACCTGAGGTTGAAAGAATTATTCTCACCCTGTCCATCATTTGAAAGATGAAGATACTAAGGTTCAGAGAAATGCAGTGACCTCTCCAACCTTACTTTACTAGTAAGTGGCTAATGCTGGGATTTGAACTCCAAAGATTGGGCAGAACTTGGTTCTTTTCATTGTACCACACTGCCACACTTGGACTTCCCTGTGATGTGAACTTCGCCAAGGCTGTGATCTAGAACTCAGTTTGGAACTCTGTGAAATAATAAACAGAGCCTTGCCAATCACAGAGCATCCCTTGGTGGCTTGCCCAGTCCTTCTGCCTCTGACCACCATCTGTAGGAGCAGTGGTACAGCCAATGTCATTACCACTGGCCTAGAAAAACACAGAGGCCCTGCTGAGGGCTTCTGGGGCCGTTTATATGAAACTGCCCAGACCATGCCCCTGAGATGCCCAAAGCCCTAGCCAGTTGTTGAGAGAAAATATCAGGCAGTGCTCCATTTCTGGTCACCATCTGTACACATTCCAAAAGACAACAGTCCATTTTAGTTCATGACCAAGTTAACTTTGCAGTGATCCAGCCCTACTTGTCAGTACCAATGTTCATGTTATTTGCTTTAGGTCCAAGGACTGTATTCAGAGCAATACTGAATAAAACATCTTTTCTTCATGGACAGAGGGCCTAAGTGGATGAGATGATATGTAAAAGTACCTTTGTAAACACTTACAAAAATTGGACCACTGTAGTACCTTGCGTTTTTTGATCCAACAAAGTGAGTAGAAGGGTTGTCTTTCATTCCTGTTTAAGGGAGAGAGCAAGCCAGTTTATTTTTCAAGCCTTACAAGGAGCCCTAGAATCTCAAAATGGAAGGAGTCTTATTTATTCATTCTTTCATTCATCAAATCTTATTTGAGCATCTGCCATGTTTCAGAAACGGTTGGGTGTTCAGGTAAAAAGATGAATTTGACATGATTCCCATTACTACAAAGATTATGGTCTAGGAGGCAACTTAATAAAACAATTCTATAATTGTATCCAGATGGAAATTGTGAAAAATATGATGAAAGAGAAGTACTTGGTTCTATGAAAGCACTTAATAAGGAAGTCTGACTCAGACTATAGGGGTTATGATCAAAGGAAGACTTCCTTAGGAAGTGCGGTTTGAGTAGTGAGATAGAGAATGAAGGTGGGAGGAGATAGGAGTCCAAGTACAATAGCATGTGCAAGGCCTGAAGGTCAAACATAGCACGGTTTAAGAGTGGGATGAAGATGAGAGTGGCTGGGTTATTGAGTTCAAGTTAGGGGATAGGAGAAAAAGAGATTGGAGACTGGGCACAGTGCCTCACGCCTGTAATCCCAGCACTTTGGGAGGTCAAGGTGGGTGGATCACTAGGTCAGGAGTACAAGACCAGCCTGGTCAAGATGGTGAAACTCCATCTCTACTAAAAAAATACAAAAAGATTAGCCGAGCGTGGTGGTGGGCACCTGAAATCTCAGGTACTCGGG
Source organism: Rhinopithecus bieti (assembly GCF_001698545.2). NCBI lineage: Eukaryota > Metazoa > Chordata > Mammalia > Primates > Cercopithecidae > Rhinopithecus > Rhinopithecus bieti. The sequence continues at coordinate 1,142,938 of NW_016805922.1, forward strand.
AGGCTGAGGCAGAAGCAGAGAATTGCTCGAACCCAGGAGGCAGAGGTTGCAGTGAGCCAAGATTGCACCACTGCTCTCCAGCCTGGGTTACAGAGTGAGATTTTGTCTCAAAAAACAAAACAAAGCAAAACAAAACAAAACAAAACAAAACAAAAAGAGAGGGAGAGAGAGAAAGAGATTGGAGAGGTAGAGTCAGTTCTGGAAGGTCTTGTCAGCACATGAGAACAATGGGAAGGCACGGAATGTTTCTAAACACCATAATAACACTATTAATGCTGTTGTTATAATAGAGCTTCTGTGGAGGATAGTATGGGCAGCAAAAAAAGTGGGTGAAGTATGGGGCTAGGGAGTTCAGGTATGTCATTTCAACAGTAAAGGGGAGAGATGATGGTGACTTGGCCTAGGATGGTGATATTGAAGAGAGAAGTGCAGGCATTCAATTCCAGGGAGATTTAGGAGGTTTCATTGACAAGGCTTGGAGATATATATATATATATATGTGTGTATATATATATATATATATATATATATATATATATATCCAAATCCACAGATGAGATTACAGATGAGAAATCCCACCTTCTCATCTGTAAAATGAGGATGATAATAGCATTTACTTCATGGGGTTCTTGTGATGATTAAGTGAATTAATGCATGTATAGTGCTTAGGGCATTCATGCAATATAACATGTGTATCAGAAAAGAAAAAGAATTTGACTAGCAATGCCTCTTAATATATAACACCTGCTTCACCTAACTCCCAGATGTGTGGTAAGAATAAAATTCCATCTGACAAACATTTACTGGTTATACAATATGTATATACTCAGTGCTGGGCTGGGTTCCAGAGATTCAGATGAGAAGACCTTCCTTTTAAGGTAAGGAGAAGTGGGGCAAAGACATGATCAATAAGTAAAACACCCAGGGGTCATTAACAGTGCTATGTCACAGTGGCCAACTCTGGACTTCTATATTTTTCTTTGGATGAGGAAATATGTCTGAAATCCCCAAGATTTCTCAGAAGTGTTGATTCTTGAGCTGGACCTTAAAACCTTAAAGGTTTTGTCAGATAAGCAATGAGGGAAGGGCATTCTAGGAAGAGAGAACAGCATATGCACTCATGGAGCCAGAGCTGCCTAGTACATTTGTAAATTTCACATGATGGGATGAAGTGGACATTAATGCCCATCTCTCCCCAGCCTGGGACTCATTCAAGCCATCATTGATTGATTGGCAAACCTAATGATCTTTGCTGAATGATTAGGCCAAATGATCTGGTTTCACTGAAACCTCTCAGCTGGTGACCTGGCTCTCATTTTGTTCAGTGGGATGTTTGAACTGGAGGAGAGATAGGGAGAAACAGTTAACTTCAACTGGAGAGCAGTTTTGAGATAAAGGGGCTGGGGCTAGAGATACATTTAACAATTATTAAAGGGAAAGGAACTTTGAAGAAATGTTGTAAAAGGCACTTTAAAGGCACATTTGGCTAAGGATGTATAGTACAATTCCCATCCTCAGTCTTCTCCACAGACCTTCAGCAAAATTTTACTTCATTGTCCAAATGCTATATGGAGTAGATTTGTGTGTCTATGTATTTGTGTGTATGTTTGTATTAGCATGTGTGTGTTTGGAGTAAGGTAATACATTAAATTTGACTGTAATGAAATGGCAACCTAGCCAACAAGGTCCATGTACCTTTGAGTCACAGATTAAACAGCTCAGTATTGTTATAATATAGGCAGTGTTAGTATATGAAATTATGGAAGCAGTCAAGGCTATTGTGAATGGCTTTGAACATCAAACCAAGAACTTCAACTTGAGCACCCAAAATTAAAAACTTGACAAGCATACAGGACTAACGTTGTATGGTGGACTAAAGAAGGAGAACTACAGTCCTTTGGTAAAGGTGACTAAGTGTCCTCACATGCCCTCAAGAGGACCTGCCAACACGGGTGTGATTGTGGAATGAGAGAAAAAGGGGGAGAAATTGGTGCAGTTTCAAGATAAATAGTATTGCTTTAAAAAAAATAACAACCACAACACAATCCTGACATGATATCTCTATGTGGTGTTGCCATGGAAAGAGCTATTTTTATTGGATGTGAGAACAGGAAGCCATATAAAACAGAGAAATGGCCAGAATGCAAGCTTGAAATATCCCTGGGCTGCCCCAACTTAGCAGCATTTTCTAAACAGGGCAGTTTCTTTGTGTTTAGATGATAGGAATGAGAAAAACGAAAGGTCCCAATGATCTATTCCTTCCATTTTCCCATTGAAAGAGAAAGTATGCCTAAAATCCATGGAATGGGGGAGATATTCCAAGTAAATGACAATTTGCTGAATGAAGAATGATCCCTAATGGCGAGTCTGTGACCTTATGCCCATCACTGATTTCCCTTTCCAACTCCACCACCATCTTTAAATGATGTAGCATATCTCATTGCCCTCTTGTTAAATGTATGCATTAAAAATATTTAAACAGTTGTGGTTGACTTTTTAATGGATATTTTAAGGGGCATGTTAAGGAACTCCGGTAAGATCCAAAAGATTAATGAGGACATACAGATCTTTCCAACAAAACATGTTTTAAAAGTAGCACATTTATAATGTTGGAAAAAAAAATAAAGCATAGTCAGAATTTGGAATGAGATGCTGGAGCCACCTTAGGTTTCTGATAAAATGATTAGTGCCCTAGTGAGTGGTGAAGTTTTGGGTTGGAACAGGAATTTGTAGAGTCTTGGGACTTGGAGCTGAGGGCTCCTGTTGAATGCACCAGAAACCAGGGAAGCAAATAATATTTTATCATGTATGGCTCCCCTGTGGCCCTGTGGTCATGACCTTAAGGTTGACACAGTCCCTGAGGCTGAAGAAGGAAAGGATTGGCAGTTTTAGGCAGCAAAAAGCTAAGTCATTAAGTCTTGTGTTTTCTAAGCAATATGTGGGGAAAACAAACCTCACTGTGAGAAGTGAACGTGAAGACACACCCATTCCAGAGAGAGACTCAGATACCAACCAAATGTTAGTTTCCTGCCAGTTTTGAGTAATTGCTCCTAGTAACCTCTTGAGTCTCCACATATTAATAAACATTGGGAAGGGCAAAGTGCATAGACTAGAACTTGACTGAAAACAATTCGGTTTGGTGTGGGAATGTGGGGTGTGATTATTTTCTCATGGATGACATTTCTTCTTAAATTTTTGCTTGTGACACGAGCCACATGGGTTTGCTTTTTCTGGATAGCTGCAAGTCAGGAAAAGGAGTAGAGAAGCCACTTGAATTCCTGGGAAATGTTGTAATGACATCCAATTTAATTCGACACATATTTATTGAGTACCTACTATGATCCCCCAAAAATGCAAGGCATGATAATGTAAAGAGAAGCAGCAAGTAATCCCTTCTTGAAGAACTCACAGCCTATTGGTACAGATACATCCAGAAATGACTATGATTGATGCTAGAATCCTAAAACAATAATGTGAGGTGCCAGGGCTGGCCATTTTATATACATTTGATCTCATTTAGTTCTCAAAGAAATTCAATGTTAGTACTGTCAAGATTCTCATTTTTCAGATGAGAAAACTGAGGCTACGAGAGCTAAACATGTTTCTGAGCATCCATAGCTAGTAAGTGTTGGAGCCAAAATTTGAACATAGGCCTGTCTGACTTTAGGGCCTGGGTTATTTCTGTTATATTCTGCCTTGGACTGAGCTGGGGATCCAGGCAAGCTACAGAAAGAAAGTAACACTGGCCCTGAAGAATGAATGGGATCTATCAGGTAGTCCTTCGGTGTGAGGGTGAGTAAGGACATGGATTTCTGTTAGATGGAACAGCCAATGCAAGAGTTTGGAGCCTATGCAAGGAATCTGCTATGGGCTCAGTGTTAGCAAGAAGGGACCAGAGAAAATTAATTTTTTCAACAAATATTTGAGTGCCAGTCACTGGGGAGGCACTGGCCATCTACTAGTGACCAACATAGGACCAGCATCTGCCCTTAAGGAGCCATCTTGAGCCATAAAGTAAATGAGTCTAGGAACATGCCAATGAACCAAGTACATATCAGTCAAGAATATGCTGAGAAACCAAATAGTGTCCTGTGAAGCAGATCATGGAGTCAGGCCTGTCTGATAAGGTGATATTTGAGCTGAGATGTGAAGACAGAAGATGAGTCAGCCCTGCGAAGATCACAGAGAAGGGCATTCCAGGTGGGGAGACCAGCAAGGGCAAAGGCCTATGTGGGGATGCTGGGCCACAGAATACATCCTGATGATATGTGGCATGCTTTCTCATGTTTGTCATGTGATCATTCCAGGGGGATGTGATGTTTGATGCCTCCTATAGGCTCATTCAAGAGGAACCCATTTTGGAAATTCTTCTGAAATGAGTGCAGTAGTTGTGGGTTCTGAATTATCTGAAAACCACTCACGTGTTCAGTTCAGCTCCTTTTCCAAACAGACAGGCTTCCTGGCACGCTACTTTGGCTGTGCGTCATGACAACGTGCCTGCCATGTTTGTTCTGCTCTGGCCAGGTCCCCACCCCTTCCCATCTGAACAAAACTGCCAAAGAGCAAATTGCCACTTTTTAACCAAATGACACCAATTATGTTTCCCCTTTTCTTTCACTGTGGCTATGAAGAATAAAACATTAATCATCTCCTAAGTGGTCCTTTCCTAAACCTAAGTTAAAGGAAGTTTTTACTACTGACATCATCTCATGACTGTCAGCTCCCATTAATTAGATGTGAATGTCTTTCTCCATCCACCCACCAGGCTCTTGGTTTGGAATGACTCTCGGAAGGCATTTTTGCTGTTTACCAGAGAGAGGCGACTAGGAAATGTGTGGATTGCTTGGTTGTGTTCTATCTGCCAAAGAAAAACCAGGCAGGAGCTGTGAGGAAACAATGGAAAATGACAAAAAGCCAAGTCACATCTCTCTTCAGCCTCTCCTCCCTCCCTCATCCTGTGCCTGCTCTGCCTCCAGTTCACCTGCTCCTGAGCTCTAAGAAACCCTCTTCCTGCTTCCCCTGTCCATGAGGGTCATGTGACCCCATGGCTGACCAATCAGCCCCCTCACAGCCCTAGTCCGTGTATCTGAACCAGGCCATTGAGCCATAGATCAGGAACTTGGGGTGGAAGTCTGGGGAACAAAAGTACCCAACAACCCTTAGGGTTGCTGACCTGGGAGGCTGCTGTTGACGGCATTGATACCTGAAAACAGTATGTGGATTACTGGATCCTGCTAAACCTGACTCTGGTACAATCCTAGACTTCTCAATTACAGGATTCAATAGGTATCATTTATTCTTCTCTGAAACAAGTTTGAATTTAGTTTCTATTTTCTTCAACTGAGAGAGTTGTGTTGAACATATGTCCATACCTGTCATGCTCCCTTGCCTCTTGTAACCATCCCAGCTTGCTCGTTCCTTTCCTCATTCAGAAAAGATTTATTGAGCTCTTACTGAATGCCAGACAAATGACCCTTATCCATTTTTTTAACCCCTACTTTTCCTGGCTGGGAGAGTCCCTAATTGTTCAATATTGCCTTCTCCACAGAGCTGTGGGTCAGGCATGGTGAAAGTTTCTATATTCCCCACAGTGGATCCAGTTCAATCTATCCTCTTTATTTCCTTAACCAAAGTTTTACAAATTAGAAGGGGCATGTGACTAATTTCTGGCAAACGAGGTATAGGGGAAAATCTAATGGGGTGGGGCACTTTTGGGAATAAGATTGGGGCAGATGAAGTCACTTTTCTTCTAATGAATATTATCTCTATGTGAGACACCAGGAACCATAGAAAGATGAAGGAAGAGAGAAAATGTAGGAAAAAAATCTGGTATTTGATGACATCATTGAGCTATGGAATTAACCAACTCAGGGTACTCTGGGCATAAAATCATAAATTCCCTTATTACTTAATATTTTGAATTGGTTTTTTTCTTGGTCACTATTGAAAGAGTTTTAGCAGATACAGATTCTCAGTAAACACTGCTGCATGAACTGGCCATGGCCTGCACCCCCAGGCAAATGATTTATTTCAGTCAAAAGGTCCAGGCAGAGTGCGGGTGTCATGCCCTATGTCTGCGTTTGTGCTGTGTGAGCTTGGACACTCAGGTGACTGGGTTCCAGGGAACTCAGTGGTAAAATCCAATTCATTTGAGAGGGGCAAGAAGGAATTGAAAAATCCATTTGTTAATTTGCATTTGAACTCTGGCTCCTGTCTAAACTTTCTGTCCCTGTAGATAACCCATCATTGGAAGCCAGTGATAACTAGAAGGTGACTGGGTGAGCCTGGAGCTGGAGCCAGGATGAGGGCACTTAGGCCTCTTAGAGTGGCTCACATCACCTAGCCACAAAGGACTGAGGTCTCCATCTCCAGCATCAGAATGTACATATCAAGGGCCTGCAGTTCCCCAGTCTTTCCTTGCCCTCTCTTTCCTCCAAGTCATTGTGCGTGCCATTCTCTCTGCCCAGGACTCTTTCCACAGCCGGCTTTATTTACCCAGGTGACTTATGTTGGTCTTTCAAATAGCAGTTTGTGGCATCTCCTCCAAGAATACTTTCTTGGCTGTATCCTCTCTCCCCTGGAGCTGTATCCTATCCCCCTCTCAGTTCCTTCGAAATGAAACCTTAGTGTTTCATTTCTCCCATTCAACTGCAATAGTCTGTTGACTGTCTGTCCCCTTCTCAACTGTGAGCTCCTGGAAGGCAGCGACTGTCTGTCTTGGTTCCTGCTGTGTCCCTGATTCCTAGGGCTTTGTCTGTCATGAGATGAGCAGTACATGTTTGCGGAATATACAATGAATGAATGACCATGAAGATATTCACAGAACTCCCACCTCCAACTCCAAGCTCTTACGTAGGCGGGTATTTTCAGTGACCGCTATGATTGTGTTTTTGTGGGTCACTTGCTGAATAGTCATCCATCTAAAGTTTTCATTCCTTCTGGAGTCGAGTTACTTTAATTCCCTTAGTTGGTAACTTCCAGCTACTCCCAGTTAATCTAGGGAGTCTGGTTTGGATTCAGACAGACCTGTGTTTAAGAGCCCACTTTGGTCACTTACAGGGTGAACCTGGGTGATTTTCTTAAAGCCCACAAGCTTTAGTTTCACCATCTGTAAAATGGGGCTGATGCTGACAACCCTATCTCACAAGGAGATTATGAGAATTAAATGAAAAGATGCACATAAAATGCTTCACATAGCATCCCCCAAAACACCAAATATTCAATTAACATTCTCAGTTGTTATTATGGTGATACTTTGTGCCAGTCCTTAGGAATGGGGCTGGAGAGACGGGTATTTCTCCTAGAATGGTAGAAAGCTAACATTTTATGCCCTTTATCACAGAGGAAGAAAGAATGCAGGACTTCCACCTTGCATTTCCAATAATTATGGTTTTCTATAAATAGTTTCTTTTTAAAAAACAAAATGTAAGAATGTTTGAGTCCAGCCCAAGAATGTATGTTATGTTCTTTAAAAAGGAAATATCAACAGAGTTTTGGGTGGCAACCAGTCTCATGTCGATCTTTCAAATAAAGCAAAGATAGAAAATATTTACAAAGGATCTTATCCTAGGGAAGCTAATTCTAAGTTTCCTTCTAATTCTGAGGACAAGGGGGTCAAATCATTTTATGTAGCAAGACTTTTGGAATGAGCATTGTAAAAGTTGAAAGAACACAGCTGCTCTCTGTGGAGCATGGTGTGGGTGGCCTTGGAGAGGCAGCCAGGGCGGTGCGAAGCCAAGGTCTGGACTTTACCTCTCCTTGCATAGGTTGACATCACTGAATCTCAGTTTGCCTGTCTGTGAAATGAGCATTATGGAAGGTAGCTGGCTAACAAGAGAGATGTGAGGACTGAGTATACAAAACACATTTTCCACAGCATCTGGCACATAGTAGGTCTTCATAGATGTTGGTGTTTTTTTTCTCTCTCCTCTTCCACCTTTTTGTCCTCGTCTTCTTTAAAAACTACTTCATTAACTACTATTACAACTTCTTGTATCACTATTACTACTACTTCTAGTATTACAATTTCATCTATTAACTATTTTCATTTCTTTTACTACTAATTCTGTTTTCACTGCTGCTACTACAACTATGTCTATTACTGTGACTACCACAATTACTACTGTGATTTCTTCTGTAAGTTCTACTTCTTCTACCACTACTGTTACTACTATATCTTCTTCTTTTTCTTTTCCTCCTCTTCCTCCTTTTCTTCTCCTCCTCTTTCTCTTCTTCTTCTACTACTACAGTAACTTCTACTGCTATTTATATTAATGTTGCTAATCCTCCTCCTACCACTACTTCTATTACTACGGCTACTCGACTGCTACTACTTCTATTATTACTTCTTTTCTGTTACTATTGTTTCTTCTATTACAGCTACTACTTCTGTCATTACTACTACTGGTACTTCCACAGCTTCTACTACCACTACCACCTGAGTTAATCCAATCAGTTCATTTTATGAGTGGGATAAAGAACCCACCCAATATCAGAATTTCCAAGAGTTAGAAATGGGACCAAAAATCAGGTCCCCTAACTCATAGCCTCATGTTCTTTTCATTCCTCCATAATCTAGCCCTGCTGGACTATATGTTATAATAGTAATTTATGATCATGGAAACTGAAAACAACTGACTAATTAAGTGTAAGTCTCAAGGGTACACTTACTGGCTGTAAGTGTAGGCAAATACCTCACTTTTCTCACCTGCAAAATGGAGATTATAAATTGCTTATTTCATCCGGTTGTTGTGAGGACTATGTGGGTCAATACAGGCCAAGTGCTTACACTAGATACTGTCGTGCTTCTAACCAATGGGAAACTGACTTGTCCTTGTCCCCCTTCCCAGCCCTCTGCAACCATTTGTCTTTTTGATTCTCTCTCCTCCCTGCAAAAGGAAAGAGTATCTCAGCTGTTGCCTAGGCAAGTGTCAGACTGGATGACCAGATGATGTAGTTCCCTTACTTGTAGGCACCACTGACGAACAACTCCAACCATCTCTCTGTCTCTGTCTGTCTTTCCCTCCCTGTCTTCTTCCTTTCCCTCTCTCCATCTTCCTCCCTCTTTCCTTCCTTCCCTCTTCTCCAACACCCCTTTAGTCTCCTGCCCTCGTGGTGGTGTGGCTGGGGCTGGAGCTGGGACTGCTGGCCAGGGATGGCTGCATCTCCATAGGTGCTGGTGGGGTCCTTGATGCCTTGGAGTCAGTAGAGATCAAGAGCAGACACTGGAGTCTGCTCAGGCTCAAATCCTGCTCTGGCAGTAACATCTTCATGGCCTTCAGAAAGTGGTTTAACCTCTGTGAGTCTTGGCTTCCACATCTCTTGTGAGGACTAAGTAACTTAATATAGTAAAATCTCTTAGTACAAGGCCTGGCACATTTTAAGTGCTAAGTCAGAGAAAGTGCTCCTTCACATCCTCTCTCTGTGTGTATTATGAGTGTGTGTGTGTGTGTGTGTGTGTGTATGAGAGAGAGAGAGAGAGAGGAGAGAGAGAGAGAGAGAGATGACATGCCAGGCATTCTCTGTTTATGTTTTGTGATGATGGCAGAAGAGGAACAAAAACCTAAGTGGAGGTCTGGATGGGGCCTACTGGAGCAGTTTCTTCCAGCCCTGAGAGTGTGGAACGTGATTAGAGACCTTCTTCCTGGTCTGCCTCCACCTCCCCTTCTGTAAAGCCAGACCAGAGTGGAGCAAAGAACCTCAGGGTGTGGGGGCAGCAGTGACTTTTGGGTTCCAGGCCTGACTGTGAACAGCTCTGGGTCGCCATGGACACATTGAGAAGGAGAGGGAGTACCATGCAGTGGCTTTGGAAGGGCTTGAGAGGTTACTGACTCTGGACTTCTCACATCACAAAGGAAAAAGTGAAGTCCAGGGGAGGGGGGTTAATGACCTAAGGCCAGTAAGTGGGATAATGACTCAAATTGGTGGGTGAGAATGCAGACTCCAGAGCCAGCCTGCCGGGATTTGGGTCCTGCTGTGTTGTATCCTAGCTGTGGGACTCTAGGCCCATTGTTCGGCCTCAGCGTACCTTGGTTTCCTGTCTATTATGATGGCACTTAATTTATTGGGTTGGATGAGCATTAGAATTTACGTGTGTAAAGTATACGGAAGAGTGCCTGGGCATTATTAGTATCATATAATTGTTCACTATTACAATTACTATTAATTGTGGTTATATCATCGGATCTCCACAGAATCCTTTTATTCTGTTTGCTCAGCCTTGCCAAGCCACCTCCCATTGACCACACTGATACGGATTGGGTTTTCTGGAAGCAGACCTTGAGGTATTTATTAGTGCACACAATGTTTGTTGGTGATCAACACCAATGAAAGGGTGGGGAAGAAGAAGGGCTGGGCAGAGGAGAAGCTGAAATGTTATGCATGCTTCCACAAAGATCTTCACCCCAGTGGAGGGCTTAGGAACCAGTACCGCCTGTTAGAGCTTTCTCCTGTGGTACAGAATGGCCAGGCCTTTATACCCCCACCTTGTTCAGTCACTGGATATAGGCTGCTCCCAGGAGGCCATGACCTTGTGTGGAATGGCTCTCTGCATCTGAGTCAGAGCCCAAAAAGCCAAGAGCTACAGGTAGCAAATCCTTTCCTGAAGGAGGATCTGGAAAGTAGAGTTCTTGGCCTACTGGGACACATACATTTTGAATTTTTAGGTATGCATACTTTATTGATCATTTTAAGATGATTCCGTCTGAACTGTTTTCCAAGACTGGCCACAGAACAAAGAACACTCCCGAGCTGGAAGAGATCTTGCAGACCTTCTGTCAGCCCCTTCTTTACCAGTTGGGATTTTCAGGTTCACAGATGGATGAGACCGGCCTAAATAAGTCACTGAACTGGGAAGAGAACAACTGAATTATGGATTTTATTTCATTTTAAACAACTTAAATTTAGACATCTCATTGGGGCCAGTGGCTACTGTGTTGGACAGTTCCATAGCTTTAGAAGAGTGCATCCTCGATCTTACTTAAAGCCCCTAATGGCATTACCAGGCAGGCAACAGAGTTGAGGTCAGTTTTCTGCCTCTATTTAGGTGTCTTTTTAATATCCTTTGTTTGATTTCAGTCCACTCGAAGGACTTTGTTTGCAGATCTGTAAAGATTGCTTACTTCCTTTGCTCTTCTGTGCTGCTTGCAGACATCTAATTTTCTTATCTGCAGACTAGTAATCTTTTATATTTCATTCATAAGGCATTCATTTAAACCTTGCTTTTCAGCTGCTTGAATTTTCACAAGGAATTAGCAATTCAACTCCCCAGGGGTCGATACTTTGGTTCTCTTGTGCCATTCCCCATCTCACTTTTGTGACTACCCATCATAATTCTTCCTCTATGAATAATCTCTTCCTGCCTGGATGAGGTGGCTGCCTCTCTAGCCATCCACAGAGATGAAGTCTGATGCTCGCTGTTGGAGGTGTCTTTGCTGTTTGTGTTATCAGTGATTAGAAAGTGTCAACCTGTTATTAATAATCAGAAAGCATCAACTTGTTTGGTTCTGTCTTAGAGCCTTACATCTCTGGTTCTGCTTGTGGAGGTCTAATTCTGGATACGAGATGGCTGGAGCATTTCCTTGTCACTGCATCTAAATAAGAGCAGGACTTCTATCTTTCACCTTTTTATATAGTGAGGGGAGAACAGGAAACCCAGGCAGGAGAGTTCATATGATTATAGTGGTTTGCTATTGCTTTTGACTGCACAGCAATTCTCCCACTTTTTTTTGGCAATAGCACCTTATCTTAGGTCACGTTCCCCCAAAGCACATCCTGAGTGGAGATTTGGGTAAATATGAGCTATTAAGAGAGTGTTGCTGGAAGAAACTGGTAAGGCAGTGAGGAAGTAGGGCTGAGGCTAGGGAGATGCTGACCAAGGGTGCCATTTAAGCACAGTCCCAGCCTCAGCCCCATCCTGTGGGAGCTCTGGAGTGTGAATGACACCTGACTTGAGGCAAGAGAGCTGGGTTTTCCTATTACCCCACTATGAGTCTCCCATGTGGATGTAAACACCCAGGCACTCCCAGCTCTCTGAGCTTGCCAATGCCTCCAGCAACCCAGGACTATTCTTTGAAGAACATTGGTGTTAGTTGCTGGTAGAGACAAAGCTGTGGGAGGGGAATAGAGAAATGGTCAAAGGGATTCCAGGGAATCTGGGTGGAGTGGGAAGAAGATGTGACCACTACATACCTCAGTTTTCCATTGAGGAAATGCCTCTTCTGTGTTCCTTTTGGACTCGTCAGTCAGGATCAGGGGTTCCCAACTTTGACACTACTGACATTTGGGGTAGATTCTTTGTTGCTGGGTGATGCCCTGTGAGCTGTAGGGTATTTAGCAGCATCCTGGGTTGTGAAATCCACTGATGCCCTCTGGTTGTGACAACCAACAATGTCCTCAGACAATGCCAAGTGTCTCCTAGGGGGCAAAATGGCCCCTGATTCACAACCACTGGTTAAGATGAAATGCCAGAGAATGGACGTGTGACCCAAGCTGGAATAATCAGGCTCTCCCTCCTTGGAATTTAGCTCTTGAGCTGAGGGATATCCTAAAGTGACTGGGCAGGAGTTCATGCTATGTAGATGCTCACAGATGCTCTGGTTTCTGGATTCTTGAATCTTTCTTTTCCTTTTAGTTTTCCTTTGATTCTATTATATGTCACTCCAATACCTTTCAACAAATTCTTTCTATGCTTAACTTGAATCAATCTCTGGTTGCCTACTACAAAATATTCTTAATGAACACAATGATTAAACTGTTCCATTTTATGACTTGATAACTCTAATCTCAGAACATATAGATATCTATAGACATAGAATGGAATGGAGAAATCAGCTTGACCACAATCACTTCTCCTTGTTTCTAATCTTCCAGTTTCTATTTCTCACCTTCACATGCATTTGCTTGACATTTTTCCTGGCAGCGCAGAGTATGCAAGACAGTCAGCAATCTCCTCTTGAAGAAAGCCTCTTTCTTTGCTACTTCACCAAGCCTTAGTGATATGGTTTGTCTGTGTCCCCACCCAAATCTCATCTTGAATTGTAGCTCCCATAATTCCCACGTGTCATGGGAGGGACTCAGTGGGAGGTCATTGAATCATGGGGGCAGGTCTTTCCCATGCTATTCTCATGACAGTGAATAAGTCTCATGAGATCTGATGGTTTTATAAAGGGAAGTTCCCCTACACAAGCTCCCTTGTCTGCCACCATGTAAGATGTGACTTTGCTCCTCATTTGCCTTCCACCATGATTGTGAGGCCTCCCCAGTCATGTGGAACTGGTTCAATTAAACCTCTTTCCTTTGTAAATTACCCAGTCTTGGGTATGTCATTATTAGCATCATGAGAACAGACTAATACACTTGGTGACAGAACAGTCTATTGCTTCAGGATACATCATCTTACTAGGAGATGTATAACTGGATTTTTTTTTTCCAGGGATTTATCTTTTCCATGTCTCAGATACAGTTCTTCCTCCCCGAAAAAGGAGTTGTTAATGGTTTTTGGATTTGGACTGGATCCATTTTATTTCCCTGGAAAGCTATCTAATACTGGAATTATTCCACTCCTGGAGGTGTATAGTATGGACTATTTTTGATGTTGATGATGGCCCTACCAGGGATGTGTGCAGCTGAACATGTGAGCCCTCCAAGTCTTTCCCATCAAGCTCCTAATATGTCATTTTCTCTTAGTTACAGCATGTAGCTTTCTGAGTTTGCATGGGGCTTTCCTACTGCAAAACATTAGGGAAAAGCATTAATGGTAGGCTGGCAGTTTTCAGAAAAACTTATCAAATCCTTATGTTTAATTCATTAGGAGTCATTTTAGCCATTTGAGAATGTTCTTTGGGAATTTGCCATTTTAAAAATGTTTTCTTTCTTAAGGATTTAAGAATCATAGTCCTAATATTAGCAATTACATAGTATCTCCTTTTATTCCCCCTGGCTGCTAGGAAGCTCATAGTCAAATTTGTTGCTACTCATAGATTCTAAGTCATCTCTACTATTATGCTTCATATTTCCTTTCTCACTTTTTCCTTTTCCTGAATTTGCTATTCCTATTAATCTTATTATACTCCTTATTGTAGGATCCTCCAAAGCTCTTTTGAGAAATAAATTGGGTATACATGAACAAAAAATTTTTAGTTAATTGTTGCTCCTGTGAGGCTGATGCTTTTCTGCCAGGCATCACAGCTGTGGCAGTCCCTGACTCTACTGTTTTGCCACTTCCACATCTTTGGGTTTAGCAGATGGACCAGGCCCAGGCACATAAGAGACACTCATTCAGTGCTTGATTATGTTTACTTTGTTTTGTTCATCTTTGCTTCTTTGGATTGGAAAAGGTCATGAACTGAGATACTTAGTTAAATTTAAAATGAAGGAAGGGGCACTTTACATAAGAATCGTAAACTGGCAGCTTGGATGAGGGCTGTCACAGCCCATGGAAGTGTTTCTTTTGCCTTTTTGTTTGGTCTGTTCAGTGTTTTAAGCGGCGACATAGCAAAGCAGAATTTATGCTTGATTGTAAAACAAGCACTGTAAGCCTATCGCCTTTCACTCCTTTGGATTTGACATTCTGTGTTACTTCCTTGCCCTTGTCGTTGTTTGCATTTGAGACACTTGCTTTGTGGTTATTAACCCATTTCACTAGGAGGTAATAAATTTATACCTCTAATTCAGAAATAGGTTCTGAATTAAAGGAAATGTCCAATATTGAAGCAATTCCAGATCCACCCTGAGTACCTATTTTGCTTTCTCTTTGTAAGCTCTGACATTAGATTTTTAAAGAAAAACTGTCTAGTGCTGAAAGTCTAACTTTGACTGCATTAACCTCTGCAAGTGCATTACACCTTGACTTCTAAAAAGAGGCAACTTTCTAAGGGTGTATTTCAAGTGTCCTTAATATCCAAGACATAAAATGGCATCATATGTGTGTATGTGTTTGCATGTGCTTACTGTGTGTTGGGGGAATGGACTGAATGTTTTCTAAGGCCCTTCCAGTGCTGGGGAGTTCCCATGAGACCTTGAAACAGCCTCTGTAGCTCTCTGGGCCTCAGTTTTCTTTTTTCTGAGAGTCTTCAACAGCATGGATGCCAAGTCTTTGCCAGTTATGAACTTTTGTAGAACTGTCATTGCCTTGGAATTTAATTAATCTTCAAAAAGGTATGGTCTGTCAGGACAGTGAAAAGGCAACGGGATAAAATATTTACAAATATTTTACCTATTTAAAATACTTTATTTTAAATAGATTATTTAAAATTATTTAACTATTTATAAAAATGTGTATAAATCACATATCTGATAAGGGGTTAGTATCAGGGACATATAACTAACTTACAACTCAACAACAACAAAAAAGACAAATTACCCAATTAAAAAATGGTCAAAGTTCCTGAATAGATATTTCTCTGTAGGAGATCCACAAATGGCCAGTAAGGGTGTGAACAGATGCCCGATGTTATTAGTCACTGAGGAAATAAAAATCAAAACCGCAATGAGATGATACTTCACACTCACTGAGATGGTCATAATAAAAAAAGGAAAATCACAAGTGATG
The DNA here is from genome assembly GCF_001698545.2 of Rhinopithecus bieti. Taxonomy (NCBI): domain Eukaryota; kingdom Metazoa; phylum Chordata; class Mammalia; order Primates; family Cercopithecidae; genus Rhinopithecus; species Rhinopithecus bieti. The sequence continues at coordinate 1,158,488 of NW_016805922.1, forward strand.
GTGAGTATGTGGAGAAACTGGAACCCTAATACATTGCTGACTAAAATGTAAAATGGTATAGCCTGCTGTGGAAAACAATTTGGCAATTCCTCAATAAGTTAAACACAAACTTATTATGTGACCTAGCAATTTCACTCCTAAGCATATACTCCCAAAGAACTGATAACAGATGTTCAAACAAAAACTTGCACACTATTGTTTATGACAGCACTATTAATAGTAGTCAAGAGGTAGAAATAACCTACATCTATCAACTGATAAGTGGATAAACGAAAGGTGATCTAGAATAAATGACTGGTTCATTTTACAACATGGATGAACCTTGAAAACATTTTGCCAAATGAAAGAAGCCATATACAAAAGGCCATATATTGTATGATTTCATTTATGTGGAATATCCAGAATAGACAAATTAATAGAGAGAAAAATCAGATTAGTGGTCACCAGAGACTGAGGGGAAGCGGGAATGGGGAGTGGCTACAATGAGTATGGAGTCTCCTTTTGGGGTGACAAACAATCCTGGGACTAGACAGTAGTGATGGTGGCACTGCATTGTGTACATATTAAATACCCACTGAATTGTCTACTTTAAAATGGTTAAAATGGTAAATTTTATGTTGCACGTATTTTACCACATTCATACACAAACCTTTTCCAGGTTACAATAAAGCATGGCCATTTTTGTTTCAATAGGATTTGTATAGATGGATACGGGTGTATTTTTAAAAATATATAGACTATTATGAGTTTAACACCACAGCTGCCCATAGTGTGATCTGCAGATCAGCAGCATTTCCATCACCTGGGAGCTTGTTAGAAATGTAAGTTCTTGGATCCCTCCCCAAACCTAGTGAGTCAGATTTTCTGGAGGTGGGCTCAGCGATCTCTGCTTTAACAAGCTCTCCAGGCACTTCCTATGCACACCAATGCCAAGTTTGAGGAGTATTTCTTTACAATTCACTAGGCCATTGGTTCTCAGCTTTCAGTGTGAGTGAGAATCAACTGGAGAGTTTGTTACACAGGCAGGTTCTTGAGTCCAGAGACTATGATTCCTTACATGTGGATGATGTTCAGAAACCTGCATTTCAACAGGCATCAAATGCAGGTGGTCCAAGGACCAGTTTCTAAAATGCAGAAATAATGAAGAGAATTGATTTTTCAAACTTTATTGCTCATGAGTAAAAACTGGAAAGTTTGCTAAAATTGCAGGTTTCTGGGACCTGCCTCAAGATGTTCTGCTTCAATAGGTCTAAGATGAAGCCTGAAAACTTACCTTTTAACCAATCACCTCAGTTAATTCTGAAGTCAAGAGACTACGTTTTAAAAACCACTGCCCCAGACATGAAGCTCTCTGAGGACAGAGGACAGCTTTCAAATGATCTTGCTAGACTAGAGCTATGGCCTCAGTCTGATAAAATGGAATTCACTGGAGTGGTTTGCATGTTCAGGACTTGAGCTCAGATCAATTACATCAGTAAAAAATCCAGAAGATGTGACCTACCTGCAGTTCACGTAAAAGATACAGAGCAAAAAGAATCCCTCTGTGGTTGTATTCAATGTTATATACTGAGAAAGCTAAGACAGACTTAGGCTTACTTAATAGAAGTGTTGTATCTAAATATTTGGCATTCAAACTGTACACAGAATATCTTTAATTCTAGATGTCACACACTGGAGTGGAAAGTGAAACTAACATTTATTGAGGTGACTACACATTTATCTTATTTATTAAACTATTTTATTCCATTGAATGCTCACATCCTGTGACATAATCTTTAAACAATTATACCCATTTTAAAGATAAGCAAAATTGAGGCTGCCATGAAGGAGAAGTAATTTGCCCACTGATTTTTTACTTTTCTCCAGAGTACCTTGACATCTCTTTTGCCACCAGCACCGAGAGCCTCTGTGCTGGGAGATGCCCAGTACAGTCAAAGGGGATTGGTTCCAGGGCCATTGCAGATACCAAAAACTGCTGCTGCTCAAGTCCTTTATGTAAAATAGCATATTTGCCTGTAACCTGGGTATGTTCTCCCGTGTACTTTAGATTACTTACAATACCTAATACAATGTAAATGCTACGTAGTTTCTATTTTATTTATTTAATGTATTTTTACAATTTGTATTATTTGTACATTTTTTGGAGAATATTTTTGATGTGGTCGAATCCGCAGATGTGGAACTCGCACATATAGAGTGCTATAATCCCACTCTAGCAAAATGTCCCAATGCCCCACTGTAAGCCTTGTCGTATTGGGAGGTCACCCTTTGTAACATGGGAACCAAGCTGCACAGCTTCTGAGTTCAACGTTTCCTCGTGGAACGATTCCAGCCCAGTGCCGGGATGACATACTGTTTGCTTTGCGTCTCTGGTATGTGCCTGGTGTAATATTTACCAACTGGTCTGCTCTTGTCCACAGAGCGGCCGTGAGACTGTCTGTATTTGCTTCACTCAGTTTCCTGGCTGGGCCCGTTTCCCTGGCAATGGCCTTTCCTGTCAGCAGCCTTGAAGGAAGGTATAAAAGGGCACACTGTTAGGAATTGCTGGCTGGGGCCCAGTGGGGTTAGGTTTTCCTCCTGGATCCTTAACAAGGAAAGAGGAGTAAGTTCTTCTCTTAAGCGTTGCCATTTGCTTTTCCTGTGCCCTAAAAACTATCTTTTCAGCTTTGTGTGTTACATCAGCCAGGAAGGTTACCCTATGTGATCTGGTGGGAGTTGGGGACGTGGGGGGATGGGAGAGTAGGCATTTCCCCACAAAGGACTGTAATTGAATCCTGTGATGTTTTGTAGTGCAATCATCTGATTTTGATTTGTTAATTATTTTCTCTTCTCTTAAATACCTCTCCCACATTTTCCTTCCCTGCTTTGTTCAGACCTAAACATTCCTGACTTAGGAAGCTTAATGTCCCCCAGAGTGCCGTCCCCAACTACTGCTTTACCCCACCAGCCTGCACCCACTGCAGGTGTTCCTAAACCTGCAGTGGACTGAATTGCTCCTTTGCTCTGGAACTTCTGGCGACTTCCTGTTGCTACCAGAGGAGCCCCAAGACCCCTATGATGGAATCCGATGCTCTCATGCTTGAGTGAGCCCAGCACTGCCCAGTGGAGATGATTGTCAGCCGTCAGCCGTATATATCATCTTAAATTTTCTAGCAGCCACACTAACAAAGCCAAAACAAATTAGTGAAATTAATTTTAATAATATATTTTATTTAGCTCAGTATAACCCAAATATTATTTCAAAAGCCAAACAATGTAAAAATATTAATGAGGTATTTTACTGTATTTGTTCCCACTGAGTCTTGAAAATCGGTGTGTGTTTTACATCCACAGCATATCTCAGTTCAGAGCAGCACATTGCAAGTGCTCAGGGTCAGGGGCCTGTGGCTCTGTGTCTAGCCCCTGCCTACCCCTCCCACCTCTTCCTGCTCCACCTTCCCAAACCCTACAAGTTTCCCAGTCCCTCACATGCATGAAAATTTTTGCCATAGTGTGACCTTCTGCTGCCCTTTTGCTCCATGCTGTGCTCTTGCACTCCTCGTTCCTGTTGCCGGGCTGCCCTCTGTACTTAAACTTTTATTCATCTTTTAAACCCATGTTTAACGTATTTTTTTCCTTCCCTGTTTTATCCATCCAGTAGAACCTTGTGTGTATCTCAGATATAACACTAAATGTGTTGTATTCTGATTATTCACTTAGAGGCCTCCTCTACCATAGGGAGCAGTTGTAAAGGCAGGGGCATGTTTTGGTCACGTTTGTGACTCCTGGTAAATGTTTGAATGAATGAACGAGGGAATGAGGGCATGGAAAACTACTTTGGTGCTGATGTTGGGATGTTCCAGTTTCTCTTCTGCTGGAACATTCATGCTTCATCCCAAGCTACTGTTGTCCCTCTGCTTTTGGTGTTTCGCTGGCAGAGTTTGAACTTAGTTGAGCTTTCTACGTGTCTTCATGTACTGTTTTTCTTTTTTCTATCTACATTCTCACCCACTTTCTGTAGCAGACAATACATACACTCAGATCTTTATCCAATGCCAAATGACATCGAGAAGCTAAATATGTTGATTTTAAACCACACACAACACTCCCACTCCCACTCCCCCAAATGAAGTACAACCTATACAATAAATGTCGAAAGAAAAAAAACAAACCCAAACCAAAACCTTCTGCTGTTTGTGGCAATCTAGGTTACTGTTCTTCACTACTGGCTATTATAATTTGCTGTTGTAAAATCAAGGACTGATTATATTAGAATAATGGAGTTTAATGAACTAAAGAAATGCCCTGGGTGGCCGGCCACCGTGACTCACGCTTGTACCCCAGCACTTTGGGAGGCCGAGACGGGCAGATCATGGGGTCAGGAGATCGAGACCATCCTGGCTAACATGATGAAACCCCATCTCTATTAAAAATACAAAGAATTAGCCGGGCGTGGTGGCAGGTGCCTGTAGTCTCAGCTACTGGGGAGGCTGAGGCGGGAGAATGGCGTGAACCCTGGAGGCGGAGGTTGCAGTGAGCCGAGATCACGCCACTGCACTCCAGCCTGGGCGACAGAGCGAGACTCGTCTCAAAAAAAGAAAAGTAAAAAAGAAAAAAAGAAATGCCCTCGCCTGCCTTTGAGTCTGCTGCTGTGGTGTTTCTGTAATGGTGGTAGGGGGTCACATCCCTGGGATGGATGTCATGGTATAGATGAAAGAGCCCAGATGGAAAGTCAGAGAGTCCTGGCTTCAATCCTAGGTCAGCCGCTTCCTAACTGCGTGGACTTGAGTAGGTAACAACCTCTCAGGCCCTCAGTGCTCCCAGCTGTGAAATGGGGATAGTGGTGGTCCTGCCCTCTGAGCATTTTCTGAGAATTAAGATGCTGTATATTTGAGATGCAGGCGCCAGAACACCAGAGATGTGGCGTCTCCTTTGGTGATAGTTATAAAAGTCAGTCCTGCTTTACCTAGAGTGATCTGCATGCTACATTCCTTAGCTTTAAGACTTTTCCAGAAGTCCAGGAATTCTTTGGGATCAAGATTCCATGGCTTCATTTCTCGGTTTCTAACAGGTTTTGTGTTTGGTGACATCTAGTGGTTGAATGAGGTTGTCGTCAAACTGAGCGCAAAGCCTCAAGTTTTCCCTCCCTTCTTCTCCACCTTCCCTAACCCTGGGGTCTCATTCCTGAAAAACTGCCTCCTTTATCTGTCTCCCTTCACTTTGCCTCTACGTGTCTGTGGCTCCATCTCTCTCTGGAGTCAGGCAGCATTCCAGCTCCAGCACTCCTCAGCAGTGCAACCTGAATGGCCCCATCCCCCATTTGTTCCCCTTTGGATGAGCACCACTTGGTGACTAGAGTAAGAAAGTGAGGCTGATGGCTCCCACTGTTATCTCCTGTCTCATCAAAGTGTTCCTTTGCCTATGTTGACTAAAGAAAAAAGAATTGAGTCTTTTATTTAATTTTTTTTTACTTGAGATGGAGTCTTGCTCTGTTGCCCAGGCTGGAGTGCAGTGGTGCCATCTCGGCTCACTGCAGCCTCCACCTCACAGGTTCAAGTGATTCTCCTGCCCAGTCTCCTGAATAGCTGGGTCTACAGGCATGCACCACCACACCCACGCCAAGCTAATTTTTGTATCTTTCTTTTTTTTTGGAGAGACGAGGTTTTGCCATGTTGGCCAGACTGGTCTCGAACTCCTTACCTCAAGTGATCTGCCCGCCCCAGCCTCCCAAAGTGCTGGGATTACAGGCTTGCTTGAGATACCTCACCTGGCCACCTTAAACAATTAAAGTTAGTTCTATTCAGAAATCTTGCTGAGGACTATAGACTGGGAACAGCCTATAGGCTGGAACAGCACTGTCAGAGCTGCTGCGGCAATGCGGTATTTCCATTCACAGTTTATATACAGGTGGTGAAGATTCAGGAAGTTCAAAATCACATCAAAGTTTGGGTGCGAGAGTGCCTCTGATTACAGACTACAGAGGCATAATCAGGACCACCACCACCCAGGTGTTATCTTACATATAGGGCAAGGCAAGGATCACATCATTCATCTTTTAAGGAATACAATGACTCAGGCAAGAGACATAGGAGGCCGCGTGCTGTAGCCTGTTTAGTCTTGAGAGCATCTTTCTGGAGAGCTGCATGTCATCACAGAGTCAGGGGCTTTGTGAAATTCTGCTCACAAACAAAAGGGAGCAAACTTGACTTCTTAAGTTTGGTGCTTTATCTCACACCTGGAACTCCATGACCATCTTCCCCTCTGCCTGGCAAAGTCATTCCTGGAACCTTGCCACCCACAAGCCAGAGACTCTGTGAGTCCGCCCTGCCCTGATCAGACCCATTCAGGCACTTGTTCCTCTTGTGCCTCCAGACACTTCTTATTTCTCTTTAACTTCTTTTTATTCCCCTCATTTAATCAACACTGCTTACCAAAAACCCATTACGTATCAGGCACCTATTATACTGGATTTTAGAGTCATGTATTCACATGCCTGTGTTCCCCAGTGAACAGTAAAATCTTCAGCTCTCCCTTCTTCCCATGTCCTCACTTTCTCTTTTATGTTTCAGGTGCCAATGCACAACTGGCACACAGTGTGTTCTAAATAATTATTGTTAATACCCTTTTTTCCAGTGTGAAACTCAAAAGAGTCATAAATGTGGAAAATGGCCGCCCCCTTGACCCTTGAGCAGATGAATGCATTTGGCCACTTAGAACTGGACTAGTACCCTTCAAATTATACCCCAGGTAGCAATGCATTTGACCAAAATTCATAAAGCATACAAATCTATGGCTAGTTCAACTTAACATGAAATAGCAAAAGAAGCAACCAGATAATTGGATGAAGTGTGCAATGAAATTTTTTGTGGGGGTTAAAACTCAGGAGAACAGAAAGTTATAGTATGGACTTTAATCATTTCATCTCCCTGTTTTAAAAAACATTAAGCTCAGCCAGGCACAGTGGCTCATGCCTGTAATCCCAGCACTTTGGGCGGCCAAGGCAGGCAAATCACCTAAGGTCGGGAGTTCCAGACAAGCCTGGCTAACATGGTGAAACCCCTCTCTATTAAAATGTAAAATTAGCTGGGTATGGTGGTGCATGCCAGTAATCCCAGCTACTTGGGAGGCTGAGACAGGAGAATCACTTGAACCGGGGAGGCGGAGGTTGCAGTGAGCTGAGATAGTGCCATTGCACGCCAGCCTGGGCAACAGAGTGAAACTCTGTCTCACAAAAAACAAAAACAACAACAACAACAAAAAATAAACTCCCATTTGCAAAATACAGTGATTTTTAATTTTTTGACTGTACCTCAGTTGTAAAACAAAAAACCCAAAAAGAACAACAACCAGGAATATCTCAGCTGTGTGTCGCTTACAGTCTGTGTGTCCTAAATCAGTATGTATTATTTCATTGTAAAGCACACACAAGTAGAAATTGAAGAATAATGAGAAAAAGTAAACATAAATAAGAGCTGAATGTTTTTCTCCTATACCCCAGGGGATCATCCCAGTCCTTCTCTTGGGCCATGTTGTCTCACAGCATTGAAGGTCTGTCCCCTCTTAGAAGTTGTGCATTTTACTGACAGACTTTTAATTTAAGTCCAAAGGAATGAATTTAGAATGATAAAATTTCAGACACAGGAAGAGGGCTGGAAAACCTCAGACAGAAGCAGCTTTCCTTCTTCATTAATTCTACAAGGTTTATTGAATCCTTCCTATGTACTAGGCTCTGGACTAGGCACAAGAATATTGCATGAACAAACATCCAAGCCTGCTTTCCTGTTGGTAGACTGGCAAACACCAGTTTCTGATTGGCCTTGTTCTCAGGAGTCATCACAATCGGTCATGAGTTCTTCAACAAAAACCCTGGAATCACTTGTTTTTACATTTTCTCCATTCCTCACTCAGTGAAATATCTCTCGGGGGTGTCACAAATGCACTTTTCTCAAGATGCTTCTCAGAATTAAAAGAACACTGGAGACATGATGAAAGGGTGAATGGCTTGCTCAGAATTTAGTGGGGTTGCCAGACCATGACACAGATGTCCCCTAAGCCATCTGGGAGACTTCAAAAACATTCTGGGTTAGTCTTCTGGGGACTTCGTGTTCCATTTATTGTGCAGAAGGAGCAAGCTGTGGCCTCTGTCAGTGTTTCTACTGGGTCCTTGAGGAGTTCTCTGTGCTGATCTGATGTGTTATGGTTAGGACTGCACCAAGGGGCAGGCTGAGGAATCTCCATGACTTGATGCAGAACTTGAGCCACCCGGCAAAAATCTGGCCAAAGTGCCACAGTTCGAATTTATTTTGGTAACAGAAGTTAGAAGAGCAATAGAGAGTGAAGAATTCCTTTGGGCATAGATGGTCATTCCTCTTTGGAAATGAAACTTTGTTAGTTACTCTAAATGGCCTAAAAATTAAAGAGCTGTGTGTGTGTGTGCACGCGCGCGTGTGTGTGTGTACGTGCTTGCTTGCACCTGCAAGTGTGTCTGGTTATGGGGCCATCTGGGAGGCAGTGCAGGACACTTTATTATTATTATTTTTTGAGACCAAGTCTTGCTCTGTCCCCCAGGCTGGAGTGCAGTGGCGCGATCTCAGCTCACTGCAAGCTCCGCCTCCCAGGTTCATGCCATTCTCCTGCCTCAGCCTCCTGAGTAGGCGGGACTACAGGCGCCCACCACCATGCCTGGCTAATTTTTTGTATTCTTAGTAGAGATGGGGTTTCGCCATGTTAGCCATGATGGTCTCGATCTCCTGACCTCATGATCTGCCCGCTTCAGCCTCCCAAAGTGCTGGGATTACAGGCATGAGCCAAACTGCGCCCGGCCAGGACACTTTTCAGGAACCCAGAATTGCATTCAGTCCTGGCTCTACCAATGCATAACATGATGATTACATAAGGCATTTGGTACCCCAATTTCTCCATCTGTAACGTAGGGCTAGCTTTGTCAGGTTTTGTGGGTTTGCAGATTTGTTGTAAAGATCAAACAATCTTATCTAGTGATTGTACAATTGATGTTTTAAGATCTCATAATTCAAATGCATCTTCCAAGCAACAGTGTTAAAGTAGTTTGCTAGGGCTGTTCTCCGAAGTACCAGAAACTGAATGGCTTCAACAACAGAAATGTATTGTCCCCCAGGTCTGGAGGCTGGAAGTCTGAGATCAAAGTGCATGCAGATCCACACTCCCTCTGAAGGTGCTAGAGAAGGGTCTCTTCCAGGCTTTTCTCTGAGCTTCTGGTAGCTGCTCAGTTTTTGGCAGCAGAACTCCCATCTTCACATCACGTTCTTCGTGTGTGTGTCTGTGTGTGCGTGTGTCTTCACTTGAAGTTCTTTTTATATGAACACAAGTCATATTGGAGTAGAGGCCCTGCTCTACTTCAGTGTGACCTCATTTTAACTAATTGCATCCAATGATTTTATTTCCAAATCAGGTCAGACTCTGAGATACTGGGGCTTAGGACTTCAATATAGGAATTTTGAGGGGACACGATTTAACCCATAACAAGTGTCTTACTATGATAACTCATAATAATTTTTTCTTTTGAATTAATGACATGTCTTATAAGTTATGTCACCTCAAAGTCAGCAAAAGACAGTGGATTAATCCCTATGAAACTCTTAGCCCAACACCCGCCGTATAGTGAACACTCAATGAATGATAATAATTGTCGTTACTAACATGATAGTGAGCATGTTCTCTGTACCTCAGTTTTGTTGTCTGTAAAGTGGGAACAAGAATACCTTCTTGGTAGAATTCTTGCTGCGCTTGAAGGAGGCATTGTGTTTGCTTGTGGCCAGCACTTGCTCTCATATTTAGGCACTTAGCAATCCCTTTCCTTTCTTGTTTCACAGTGTCTGGCCCAGGATGCAGTCTAAGTCCACAATGCTTGGCATATTTTTAGCACTTAATAACTCTATGTTGGGTGAATGAATGGTGAACGAGGTGATTGTAGTGGTTGAGTTTCTTTGGTTGAAATAACAGAAATTCAAATTAAAATAGCTTAGTCAAAGAGGGGACTTCACTGGCTGATGAAACTAAACTACAGCAAGGGTGGGGATGGGACTAGCTTTGTGACAATTGGGACCAGGCACTCGGAGGCTGGCAGGGTTTCCTTGTTCTTCATCTCTCTCTTTCTCCTTGTCTGCACGATGGCTTGAATTTCTCTTCCCAGGTGCGATTCCTTCCACATGGTGTGGCCATGGCTGCCTGCAGACCTCTACCCTCATCCTGAGAGCTTACCAGACAGAGTGGAGGGCTTCTAGATTCCTCTAGAAAAGTGTCAAGGAAGGACTCTGATTGGCCTGAGGGGACTGGATAAAAGCTCCTCATCTCCTCCACCCAAATCCATGTAGACTGAGACATTACAATTAATTCTTCCAAAAACATAGTACAGTGATGGCCATTGGGAAAATATAGTGTGGACACCCACCTTAGCCAGTACTACCTACAGCAGTGAGGACTGAAAAATTGAAGCTACGAGATATCATAAGGCAATACTGGTCGCTAATAGCCATTATGTGCTTATTTGCTTATTCAACAACTTTATTAAGTGCCTGCCCCTTCCCAGGCTTTCATTCAGGGCCATTATGTGCATTATTTAATCAAACCTTACAATCCTGTCGTGTGGGTAGAGTAATAGTGAACTAGTGAGGTGACCCAGATGTAGGGAGTTAAAATACCTTGTACCAGGTGACCCTGATAGCAAATGGCAGCGCTAGGCTCTAATCCAGCTAAGTCTTTGGAAGATTTGGACTATGGCTTCACCATCCATGATCTCTGTGACCTTGATCCCTCAGTTTTCTTATTTTTCTCATTAGTAAAATGAGGATTATCATAGGACCTATATGATAAGTTGCAAAAGTTGACTGAGATAATACGTGTACAGGGCTTCTCATAGAGTGTAGCCCATAGTAAGAGCCAGATTTATATATCACCTATTGTTGTTGTGTTTTGGTTGTTGTTGTTAGTACTTTACTATTATGTATTCTCCAAATCCCTGCGCTTCTCTCTATGCTTAAAAGTGTTACATGTAGCAGAGAGGCAAGTGGTATGAGACTTGCAGAGGAAAATATTATTCAAAAGGAGGTGGTCAGGGAAGACTTCCTGGGTTTCATGGTCTGAATGTTCATGTCCCCTGTAAATCCATATATGGAAACCTCCAAGGTGATGATATTAGGAGGCGAGGTCTCTGACAGGTGATTAGGTCATGAGGGCTGACTTCTAATAAGTGGTGTTAGTGCCCTTATAAAAGAGGCCTGAGAGAGACCTATCACCCTTCCATCTTGTGAGGACAGAGCAGGAAGGTGCCATCTATGAACAAGAAAGCCCTCACCAGGCACTGAATCTGCCAGTGCCTTGACCTTGGACTTGCCAACCTCTAGAACTGTGAGAAATATATTTCTGTGGTGTATAGGCCACCCAGTGTATGGCGTTTTGGTATAGCAGCCTGAATAGACTAAGACACTGAGGGAGGAGATAGTCCAGCTACTCTGTTCTGAAAAACCAGGAGATGACTTGCGTTTCCTCTCTGCTGCCAAGATTAGTGGCACTTGATTGCCTGGGCAGAAAGGGGCTATGGTTGATCTGACATTTACTTTATTCTGCTTCCAAGGAGGCTGATGCTATGGGTCTGAGGCTCTAGGATTCAGGACTCTCATGTTTTTGCTGGGAGCTCCACTTCCTTCTTCACTCTGAGGCATTGGTGGGGAAAGGGGCCCTCTACTTTGCCCCACTGAGCTACCCTTCAGTTAATGTTGGTGAATCTTAGCACCCCGTCTGTATGTATTTAGTCATGGGCCTGAATTGTTCCTCCTGCAGCCAGTATTGTCTGGAAAACAGTGGAAGCAGCAGTGACTACAGGGCCTGCAAAAGCTACTCAACAAACAGGACACAACCTCACTTGCTGGCCAAGAATTCAAGTCACCCTGAAGCCACACAGACCCTAAGATGCCCATAGTCTCAGCTTTCTGCATCCTCAGCAGCTTTCTCAGTCGGCTCCCTTATCTCGTCCCCTTCCCATTCCACGCCCAGGCTCACTATCTGCGTTCCTTTCCCTTCTTCCCTCCCTGCCTTCTTCCTCCCTTCTATTCTCCCTTATCTCTCTCTTGCTTCTCTATCTCCATCTTTATTCACTTTCTCTCCTCTCTTCCACCTTCCCTTCCTTTCTCCCTCTCATCCCTTTTCTGGCAAAAGCTGAGTTGGGGATCAATTGTTGCATTCTTAATGGCAGGATTATTCCATTATTAGAGGCAAACGAAAGCTACCAGGTCTCCTCTCCACTGCCCCACTGCTAGGAGATTTATTATGTACCATCTGAACTCTGCTGCATGCACACTTGTGGCTCAGTAAGTGGGCACAGAAACAGCCCTCCACTCTGTCTTGTGAGCTCGTGCATCACAACCACCTCTGCTTTTAGACGCTTCGACAACCACTTTGTATGGAAGGATCAATGAGGTAGTAGCTAAAATGTCCAATCAGACAAGAAAGTCCAGCAGATAAAGTTGGGAGAGAGACACGACCCAGTGGGATTCCAGACACAAGGCACTGTCAGGATGCTGAGCTCACGAGATTCTGGTACTGAGTTGACTGGAGACGGAGGTCTGTATCATTGTATTTCCGGCCGACATCATACCCTGAACACTACTCATCTAATCAGTGAGAAACTATTTCTAACATCTCATCTGCTAATTAATGGTCCTCTAGAGCATATTTAAATAGAGATGTTTGAAATGCTTCAGGTGGCAGCTTCTGGAGATTGAACTCCTGATTAGAGACCATCAGATGTTAAACAAACCTCCCTGGGGTGTGGATTCCTGACTAGGGAACTTCCAATGTTAATAAACTGTCCCAAGGTGTAGATTAAAGGTAAGTTGAATACTTACATATCTATATCTATAGCTAGTATTCTGTCTCTCATCTGTGTTTATAACCAGTACTTTAAAGTAATTTAAAGTATCTACCTTATCCTCATCCTCGTTGCTCACGTGGTAGAACTTTGTAAGTACAACCTCATATCTATAAGACATAGCATATTTCTGTTTTCTTTGCTTTTTTCACTATTAACTTTACTCAGATGTCACCAGTTTCTAGGTTCGTGCTTTTGTTCTGTTCTAGGATCTAATTCAGTCAACCTCAGTGCATTTAGCTAGTGTATCTCCCTAATCTCTGGTCAGTCTGTCTGTTTTCCACGACTTTGACAGTTTTAAAGAGCACTGATCAGGTGTCTTGAGGCATGTCCCTCAATTTGGTTTGGTTTGATATTTTCTCATGATTAGACCAGGGTTATGGACTTTTGGATAGAATATTGCAGAGGTGAAATCTTCTCATCATTTCAAATCAGGGGATACAAGAGAGGACTTGTTGAAAGTAGTGTTTGCCAGGTTTCTATTTCCCCCATTCCAGGCTCTTTTCTTTGGAGGAGCGTCTGAGAGTTGAGTCCACACTTGATGGGAGGAGGGCGATGTTTTACCTCTTCCTCCTGGAGGGGAAGCTATCTACTTATATGATTTGTGATTATTCTACAGAGGATGATTTATCCCTTCTTCCCATTTATTGGCTTATTTCATTGCTTATATCAGTATGGACTCATATATTTATTTTATACTTTGGATTGTAACGCAGTACCATGCTATTTATTTATGTTTTGTTCAAATTGTTCCAGGTTTGGCCATTGGAAGCTCTTTCAGATTGGCTCTAGTATTAGTTCCCTATTGCTGTTGTAACAAATTACTGTAAATTTCATTCCTTAATACAAGACAGATTTATTATCTCACAGTTCTGGAGGCTCGAAGTCCAAAGTCTCATCGGGCTAAAATCAAGGTGCTGGCTGGGCTGCAATCCCTTCTGGAGGCTCTAGTTGAGAACCCCTATATTTGCCTTTTCCAACTTCTAGAGGCCTCCCCCAACATTTCCTGGCTCATGATCCCCTTTCATCTTCAAAGCCAGAAATTCTGTCACTCAGTCCTCTGCTTCCATCTCTGACTCTGACCTCCCCGCTTTTCTCTTTTACTTATTAGGATGCTTGTGATTACATTCTCCCCGCCCCCTACCCCGGATCACCCAGGCAGTCTCCATGTTTTAGTCAGCTCAGGTTGCATGGCAGACATAACAAAATATCACAAATAGGGTGGCTTAAACAACAGAAATTTATTTCTTACAGTTCTGGAGGCTGAGAAATCCAAGATCAAGGTGCTGTTTGATTTATTCCCAGTAAGGGCTCTTCTCTTCACCTGCAGATGGCTGCCTTCTCAGTGTGTCCTCACATGGCAGAGAGAAAGTGCCAGTGAGCTGTCTGGTGTCTCTTGGTATAATAACATGAGTCCTCTCAGATTAGGGCCCCTACTCTTATGACCTTATTTAATCTTAATTATCTCCTTTATGCCCTATCTCCAAATGTAGTCCCATTGGGGATTAAGGCTTCTATGTATGCATTTGAGCTGGGGAGGCACAATTCTGTCTATAGCACTTCTCATCTCGAGATCTGTAACTTAATTGTATCTACAAATTCCCTTTGCCATGTAGGGTAACACAATCACAGGTTTTGGGGATTGCAGGGCGACCACCTTTGGGGGCTATTATTCTGCTGCTGCAGCTCCTGTGTCCTTTTGATACGTTCCCATCAAATTTCATATTGTGTTTAATTAATTTAAATGAATCTTCATGCTCCCAGAACACGGGGTACTAGTACATTCCATCTCATGATTATTGCAGCTCCTCTCTCTGGGGTCTTCCTAAGGTCCTGAGTATCAGGAGAGTCTTAGACAGCTCCTCAGGACCTGCAAAGCCTTGGTCCACTGATTACTCTGAGATGGCCCAGTGTTCTAGCTCACCATGTCCATTGATGTCTGGTGTCTCTGATGTCAAGCCTGGGGCTGGGCCTAGAACTTGGGGTCCCACTGGTGTCCTACCGGCCCAACGTGCTGCTACTCTTGGGAACCTCTGCCAGTCTTCCTTCCATCTTTCTCCCTACCCTTAAGATAGAATGTTCACTTCTCCCTTCCCTGTCAGGGGCATCTAGTATAATCATGACAATTAAGTTATGTTTTACAGTGTACAGGAAAAGCTGTTGACATCAAGCTAGGTCTGGTTTCTTAAAAATTCTCCAAGTCAAGGAAATACATGTGGTCCATGGGTGGACAGAGAAAAAATAAGTGAAGAAAAAAACATAATATCTCAATAAATTGTCTTGTCACATTGCATTAGGGAAAGCTTTTGGAAAATAAACTAAATAAAGGAAAAGTCCACTTGGAGAATGGGCGTTTTTCTACCCTGACTAAGCACTATCAGCTGTGAAGGGTATTATGAAGGTCAATACCAGGTGGGTTTGTTCTAAAAATTGAACCCAGGATTATTTTAATCAGTTATGATAAGATACAAGATGCTGAAATGATCATTATGAGGGAGTAATTTATACTTACAGACCCCTAGAAGCAGGAGGCAAGTATGTCATGCAGGCCCACATGGGGATATACCAGGACCAGTCAAGAGACAGAGGGAGGGAAGGGGAGAGCATGGCCCAGAGCCTGTATTGGGGTTTTCATGGGAAGGGATGGGTGAGGCAGGGTAGGTACCCTGAGTAAATTTAGGACTGAATGATTTGAATAATTTTGGTGGTCTCTGGGCTGTAGGAGTGGTCTTTAGTTGTCCAGAACTTGGCCCTGGGGTGATTTAGGGTAGGGGAATGTTAGAAATACTGGTGTCTGAGAGTTTGATAAAGGAGATGATTGAGGGATATGGATTTGAAACTGATTGGTTTGCGTGAGAAAAATATACTCACAGAGGAGTCATTTTCTATGCCTCGTAATTAGCTGTCCCTAGAGAGGCAGCCACTCCAAGAACAGGGCCCCAAATGTCAGAATCCCAAGATAACAAAAAATGTAGTCAATACACGGGTCCGCCAGTTAAGGGGTCAGCGGGCTGTGGCCGTGATGAAGGAGGAGGAAGTATGAGTTTTCTCCTAAGTGGGATGCTGGGTTTTTCACAGGAAGATACTTTCGCGCCCTCATGTTTAGATGTTGAGTACTTGGAAAACTTTTGTGTCTTCAAAGCTTTTCTTCATGAATGGGATGTTCGTCTTCTAGTACTAAGTTATCTTTGAGGTGGGATGGGGTAGGGGCACCCATCAACATGTTGACAATTCTAATAAACCAAACTCTCTCTGCTCTCGTCCTCCTGAATGTAGAGGGTGAGTGATGCATGGAACCTCCACAGGCAGAGTTTCAAAGGACACAGGTCTGTCTGTGAATGGCAATAAAGTGAACAGATGAGCTCTGTCTTGTCTATGTGTATTCCCCTGTGGCTCTCACTGCCTTAAGCTTACACCAGCCAACTGCTAAGGGAGGCTGGTTTTACTTGAGTTTTCCTAGAGTGCAAGTTTTTATTTGGGGATTAGAGGGAAGTGTAGTGGGGGGAGGTGCTGCAGGGAAGGAAAGGTGGTCAATAAGACCTGAGGGCTGAGGGATCTCAGTGTGTAAATACCCTGAGGCTCTGCAGATGAATAGCTCTAGTGACTATGGGCTAGACTAGGCAGAAGTCACAAATACACCTTGAAATGTCTGTTGCTTAACACAGAAAAAAGGGATTTCTTGCTTGCACAGTGTGAAGCAGGTTGGATGGCCTTCCTCCAGCAAGCAGCCTTGCCACTTGGAGCATGCAGCCCCCAAGGCAGATAGCCAAGGCAGAGAAAGAGATGGAGGAGGTACACTGGCTTTGTAGAGGAGCACACAGATATTGGAGCATTGGAATGTCTGTTAAGCTTGGTAGTTGGTGAGAGATGGCCAAGGAAATTAGATCCAGACATGTCAGACTTCAGAGAAAAGATTCAATAATTCCCTGCTCGGGATCATGTGGGGCACTTTGTAGAACACTGGATTTCCTAATCCCATCTCAGATTTGCTGAATTATCAGGTTGAACCATATGAAATTGCCATTTAGGAACTTAAACATGGTCTTTTATGGACCATTTCATAGGATTCAGTCTAAGCAGCCTCTCTTGGGAGTGAGAACCTTGTTAATAAGCCTCGCAGGTAATTCTTATGCTCCACGTAGATGGAGGCTCCCTGCCTTGAAGTCCAAGTTCTTATGCACTGTGTGCCACCACCTCTCTTGGGAGGGGCAATGATGAGCACAAAAAAAGGCAGGTGCCCTGTCTCTGTGTAGCCAAGGGCTATTTCTTCATTACCTCCCTGCTTCCTATACTTCTTTAACATTTTAAAAAGAAAGCCTTGGCTGGGCACGGTGGCTCACACCCGTAATTCCAGCACTTTGAGAGGCCGAGGCAGGTGAATTATTTGAGGCCAGGAGTTTGAGACTAGCTTGGCCAACATGGTGAAATCCTGTCTCTGCTAAATACACAAAAATTAGCCAGGTGGGGTGGCAGGCACCTGTAATCCCAGCTACTCAGGAGACTGAGACAAGACAATCGCTTGAACCCAGGAGGCAGAGGTTACAGTGACCCGAGATGGTGCCACTGCATTCCAGCCTGGGTGATAGAGCAAGACTCCATTTCAAAAAAGAAAAATAAATACATAAGAAGGAAGCCTTTTTCCTTTTAATCATTATTTCTTATATGTCCGCTTGGCCCTTGGAGAAACCCAGGTCATGGAATTTAGGCACTTTTGCCTTCACTGGTCCCTGCCATAAATAAATAAATAAATAAATGCCCATATAAAAAAATGTGGGCAGAGAAATTCCCAGGCTCTCTGGTGGGAAAACATGCCCCATCTCCATGTAGCTGAGCCCTTGACAGAGTTAAGTCGTCTTGTGGAGTGATTGTTTGGCTAGATGCTGAGGAATTACAAACCTTCAAAGACCTTGTTTGCAGGCTGGGGTACAACTTCTCCTCAAGGCATCTTTGAAATGCAAACTTGTTCTCTCAGCAGACTCCACACATCTCAGCCTTTAAGATAAATGCTTCAAACGGGCAGCAAACCCACTTGAGTTTGGTGCCTGGCTTTCCGACAGATTATATAATTATATTGATATAGATATAATTATATTGATTGCTGGCTGTTTGTTTGCCTTCATGGCCATCTCTCCCATGTTGGATCACATTTGCTTTTTCCAACCATCAGAGCAATTGGGGATCTGCCTTGAAATAAACATTGACTCAGCACACTGGTGCGTGAGAGGTGATTGTCTGATTTTACAGGAGTGGCCCTTGTGTGGTGAGGATGGAATTCCAAACCCCTTTCCTTTCTGATGGGTTTTGGGGTTCCTGTGGGGTCAGGAGTCCTGATGCACCCTTGAAATGAGCGGATATCCAAGTTAGCAGGGCAGAGAAAGGGATGCGGCAAAACGAATCCACACCTGCTGTAATTGAATTTGCTCAGGGCAGCTGAGACCCATGGTCCTGAGTCTCCAGTCACACCCCTTATGCACCAGCAGTGTGGCTTTGCTTTGAGGGGGTCCTTTGCTTCTTTCCATGTCTATATTCTCATCTGCAAAATGATCATGATAACAGTGACTGATATTTATCAAACTGTTAAGATGAGACAGGCCCTGCTCTAAACGCTTTGCAGGTGTTATCCCTTTGAATCCTCATAGCAGCCAAGGCTGAGGGTAGTGAAGTGAGTTGACTGAGCCAAGATCAAGAACTGAGAACTGGTCTGGGCTCGCCAAGGGTCAGGGCTGACTGACTTGGAGGTGGTGCTGTCTCAGAGTGGACATCAGAAGTTGC
Organism: Rhinopithecus bieti; assembly: GCF_001698545.2. Lineage (NCBI taxonomy): Eukaryota > Metazoa > Chordata > Mammalia > Primates > Cercopithecidae > Rhinopithecus > Rhinopithecus bieti. Next base: position 1,177,143 of record NW_016805922.1, read on the forward strand.
TCAAGCTCGATGTTTTGAGATTGTGGATTCCACTATAGTCCTGATGGTGGTCACGTTTTCCCAGGTCTGGTGGAAAGTTCTATTCAGGATGTTTGCAGCATAGTGTAGTGGCTATGCACACAGACACTAGAGCCAGCCTACCTGCACCAAATCCTGTTTTGCCACTAACTGACTGTGTGACCTTGGGCAAGTAACTCCATTTTTCTATGCTTCATTTGCTTCATCTGCAAAATGTGGCTGATACTTGTCTCTTAGAGCTACTGCAAATATTCTAAGAATTAGTGCTTGTAAAGCATTCAGATCAATGGCTTGCACAGGGAAAGCACAACATGCTTGTTTAAATACTTAATTATCCTTTGTAAATAGCCATGCAATTCCAGAGACATTGATGCCTTATGTTAGCTTATGCTGGTGGGTGTTTGTGGTCTCATCACCTTGAGTGCAAAAGCTATCACTTCAATTCCAATGGAATAATTAGGTGTTTCTAGACTGGGAAGGGGGAGGGTATGTTACCTCTTATGAGCCATTGTACCTCATTTTATTTTTTAGTTAGCAAGAACAAATTCACAACTGAGTGGAAATAAAACATAGAGAGTGCTTTTTGTTAATAAGAATGCTCTAATTTTGAAAAAAAAATGTAGCACCTTTATTTAGTTCTTGTGAAAAGCTGCTCTTGCTGGGCAGAGGGCCCTTGATGTGTTTGTGAGCGTAGGTCCTTCAGGATGAGTCTTCCTCTGGGTGGTTTTTGGTCCCCGCCACTTAGGGGAGGGGCTCAAGGAGCTGATTGGTGCAGGTCTGCCAGGAAGAATCATCTCATTCTCAAGGCTGGAAAATATAAATTAGAGCTACAATAAGTGAAAATCCGCAATGGCAATCTTAAGAATATTGGCAGATGTCCTATTGGGAGCAGTGAGCAAAACAATTCTTAGACATGCCTACAAGGCCTTGAAAACGGCCACAGGCTGGCAAGATGCTTCTGGCAAAATTAAGAAGTCAAATCAGGCTGAGACTCTTTCAGAGAATGGCTATTTCCAGGTCTGTGTGTCTATTTTCTCATATTGGTGTACCCCTTTCCCACTTGCCTCCTAGTCTGGCCCGAGATGCCTCCCAGTGAGTCCTGGAACTGGTCCCTGTCTGCCTATTCCTGAGACCTGGCCCCATGGGTCTCAGCACTTCCCTTCCACTCCACTCTTGCCCAAGTCTGGGCTGGACACTACCAGACTTGCAATAGATCGGGTGTGATGCTCAGTTTCTCTTTGGTGACTAAACATGGCTTGTTTTTAGAATGAAAGGGAAAAAGAAGTGAGTCAGAGAGCCACGGAGTCATTGTTGAGAGAGGAGGGCTTGCCTGTGAGTGAAAAGTAGAAATATGAAACATGTTACCTGGGATCAGTTGAAACTATTAAAAGGGTTCGTAAAGATGCCGATGGTAACTGTTTTAAGTGCTGTGCTGGGCATGCTCTATATTTTATGACTAATCCTTCCAACAATTTATTACATATATTCATTTTGCAGATAAGAAAACTGAAGCTCAAGGAACTAGGTAGAGATCAATCTTACTGCCTAGCTTTCCAGATGATAATAGACACATGACACAGCTTCTTCCATCATGCTAGTTAAAACCACCAGCCAACCTTCAGAAAGCTAAACCAGTAGCTAAACGAATAGCTGACAGCTGATGCATAAGTGAATTGAGACCAGAAGAATCTTCCAGTTGAGCCCAGCCCAAGTTGCCAATTCTTAGAACCATGCACTAAATAAATGGTTATTGTTTTCATCCATTAAGTTCAGGGGTAGTTTGTTATGCAACAAAATCTACCTGATATACTTAGCTTTGAGTTATGCCGATTCATCCCAGAATTGGGTGTTGAGTCTAGAGGTAGAAGTTAGGACAGGTAAATTAGAGACACATTTTTCCTTCATGGTTCCCAGAGAGTGCATTTTCACAGCTTTGTGCCACAGATGCATAATGCTGTGATTGTTTGTGAACACCTCAGCAAGAGCTGGAGTCTCTTCACCATCAGTGAGAGCTGGAGTTCAGTCCCAGCCCTGACACCAACTTGCCAAGTGATATTCAATGATTCCCTTAACCAATTTGGTCTGCAATTCCTTTCATATTTAAGAAGATTTCTCCTGTCCCTAATATTTTGTGACTCTGTGATGCATCACTAGAATGGTGGTCATACTGTCCACATTTGATTTCGACAATTTATTCTAGACCACTGGAGTGGCACAAAATTATGTGATAGATTTTTTTTTAAGTGTGACTTGTCAGCATAAAAGGAAACAGACCATAAACTGGCTAGTGCTGCAATAAAAAAATCTTTTTACTGACAATATAGCCAAAAAAAAAAAAAAAAAAAAAA
>NW_016805922.1:1179752-1210075 GCF_001698545.2 Rhinopithecus bieti
AAAAAAAAAAAAAAAAAAAAAAAGTCTTAACTATAATACTACAGGTTTAGAATACTCAAGTTTTCTGACAAATAAGGTTTGCATTATAAAACAAAGGATTTTTTATGAGCTCTTTGTTGAAATTTATAAAACTACATTGCTTTTGGCTTTTCTGTCAAAGGCAGAAAAAAGTTTGGTTGGGCTGACTTCATGCGCTCTATAAAATTTACTAATTTGTTCATTCATTTATTTGGTGAGTGTTTACTGAGCCAGACATTGTTCTCATTCTGTGAGTCAGAAATTGAACATAACAGACAAATCCCAACCTTCAAAGAGCTGACATTTTAGTGGGAGAAACAAATCCATGGTTAAGCATTAGCGTCACCTAGTGATTAGAGCTATGAAGAAAAAAAAATTTTAAGTGTCAAGAGATGAACACTGGATACATGTTTTGTGAAAAGGATAAACATATGCTACTTTGATGTCTTTCCACCCTTCTCTGCAATTTTCGATTCATTCTCAAATGCAGTCATTGGCACTGAGATGACATCGGTATTCACTGGTGCTCAGCTCATAGGGATCACTAATCAGGAATAACTCAAGAATGTGAAAATAGGTAAGAAAATCACTCTTGACAGCCCACATTGGAGTATAGGGTATATGTGAGGCTGGGGTCCAGTGGTACCATACTGTGACTTCTTACAGAGGGTGATGTTCTGTAAAGAAACAGGTACTGCACAAGGATTGGAGAGCCCTGTCTTCTGGTTCCAATTTGGGACTGGCCAGATGTGTGACTTCAGACATGTCCCAGACTCTCTGTTTCTTCACTTGTATAATAGGGATAATAATTATACTTCCTACTCCTCCACATTGTTGGAAGATCAGGTGAAATGATAGAAGCAAAAACATTTAGTTAAGAAGCAAAAACATTTGGTTGAAGTTGTTTTCCGCCTAGACTACTTATTCCCCGAGGGGAAGGGGCTGTGTTTTATTCATCTTATATTAACAGATCTTGCGTATATCAAGTCTTCAATAAATGATGGTTGAGTAAATGAAATTGTGAATGAATGGGCCAGAGAGCAAATTATAAAAAGAAAGAAACTCAGTGCTGTGGGCTTCAATATCCTCATTCTGCATAGCAGGGCTCCCATGTATAGTTGTACAGGCTGTGCACTGCACAAGGAAACTTGGCTGAGGGAGGTAGGAAAAAACTAAAATCCAGATTCTCCACCTGCCATGTCATGTTCCTGGCCCAGAGGGAGGAGTGCCTTTTCTAATTTTCACAAAGGCACCTTATGGGCTAGCAGTGGCCCTAGATAAAATAATGAAGCTGAGCTCTATTGCCTCTGTAAATAACAATATGTAATAATCATGGGCTAGAGCCCCAGAAGCTGTATATTTTTTAAAAATCTCTAGATGACATAGAGTTTCCTCTTGCTTTGGGTACAATTGGGTTGGCAGTCTCTCAAGGCCTTCTTCATTCTTGTTTTTTTTTTTTGAAACGGAGTTTTGCTCTTGTTTCCCAGACTGGGGTGCAATGGCACAATCTTGGCTCATGGCAACTTCCGCCTCCCAGGTTCAAGCAATTCTCCTGTCTCAGTCTCCTGAGTAGCTGGGATTACACATGCCCACCACCACGTCTGGCGAATTTTTGGTATTTTTAGTAGAGATGGGGTTTCACCATGTTGGCCAGGCTGGCCTCGAACTTCTGACCTCAGGTGATCCACCCACCTTGGCCTCCCAAACTGCTGGGATTACAGGCGTGAGCCACCGCGCCTGATCAGGCCTTCTTTATTCTAATAGGAGGTGATTTTGAATTACTTTAGTATTTCTTGAATTTATTTTTCTAGTATTTCATGTTTATATTCTCTTTGTTAGTGAGCACATAAGCTGCAATCTCCTGGTGTCCTTACCCACCCTTCCTACCATCTGTTTTCAGCTGAAAATAGATGTTGGAGCACGTGAAAAATGTGTTCCCCGTTCATCGATTAGGAAAATTCATGCCAAGCTAAGGAAAACAAAAACCATAAAACGAAAGCCTCCCTGGTCTTCTCCTCTCAACCTCCAGCACTCATGTTTTTCCTGACTTGATCAGCCACATCAGGTCAAATTGATGAAAACAAGGCTGTTTAGACAAGGCAGAGTGGCTAAGACAAAACCCTCATGATAAAACTTACCGGGGAATAATTTATCTGCCTTCATTTCCTTTTCACCCTCTGCATCAGTCAGAGTCGTTAGGAGAAAGAAACCACACAGTAACTTGAACCTCACTTGAACGAGAACCATTTGCCATAGAGTTTCTTAACCTCAGCCCCATTAACATGTGGGGCTGAAAGATTCTGTATTCTGGGCACTGTCCTATGCATTTTTGGATGTTGAACAGCATCTCTGGCCTCTACCCACTAGATGCCAGTAGCAACCCACCTCCTACCCCTACTCCAGTGGTGAAAACCAACAGTGTCTCCAGTCATTACCAAAGTCCTCTGCTCTGCGAAATGCACCCCAGTTGAGAAACGCTGCTAAATCTCTGATTATTAACTAAATCAGAGATGATTTATAATGGTGTAAAGAGAATGCTGCAGAGTATCCTAGGACTGAAGAAGAATCCTACAGGAGGGATCCACTTGGAAAGAGTCTCTCCCCCAAAGCTGGAATTCAGACCTTGCTGGAGGTGTGGCTACGGTCCACTGTGTGGGGTGGTTCTCTGGGTTACCCTGACTAGAGCTGGTATGCAGTTACAAGCAGAAATTAGTTTTCTGAGCATGGGTGAGCAGAAAATGGAGGAAGAGACCAGCAAGCAGGAGACATCCCTCATAAGTGCAGGTGGACTGAGGCTGGGAGCAGATTGCTAGGGGACCTGCAAGACTCACTGCAAACCCTTCCTTGGGGATGTTGCTGAAACTCCATGGGGATGAGCACCAGTGTTCTCTCCCAACATGTTGCTGGCAACAGCTCTTGGCAGGAGCCAGAAGCCAACAGAAGAACACCAGAACAGAGACTCCCCTTCTTCCTGCAGTGTCTCTCCAGCATTCTCTACTGGCAAAATATAGCATGATGTTATCTTCAAAGAACTTTTCACAGAGCAGGCAATGAAACATGGATCTATAGCTAACTGGAAAGTAACACATTGGTAATTGGCACAGGTTTGTACTATATACTCCTCTGAATCATTTCTGTAGCATTCCACTTGGCACAGATCTGGCACTTAGTAGATCCAAAATTAATGTTAACCAAATGATTGAATGAATTCATGATTGCATGCATGCATACATGAATGAAAGACAGGGTTTGCTTTTTTTCTGGCAACTGTTTTGGAGAATGCAATTTTCTCTAGTTTAAATTTTATCTACAGAAAATAGCAAATGACAGTTTTTACTCAACTCACCCCAATCCCTCCCTCTCATGAAATTTAAAATTAATTGAATTATCCTGTTCTGTCTTCCCAGTTCTTACATAACTGATCAATTTGATAAAAATTCATTAGAGTAGAGCAATTCAGTGGAAAAAATTAATTAAACTAGTTTGAATCGATCAGTTGTTAAGTCCCCCAGATGAGTATTGATATGATAGCCAAGAAAATACAGACATTTATCTGTTTTTAAGACCAAAATATTTCCTGCTGATAAAATCATACAACAAAATTGTTGCACAGAAGGCTAAGAGCATAAATAATATGAACATTATATTTATTTTTAACTTAGATACCAAATGGTTAGTTGCCAATTGCAGTGTGGTAAGTTAGCAGTAACCAGGGGCTAAATTACATTGTGAGGAAGACCGGTGGACAGATAATTAGATTGGGATGGAATGAAGGTTTACTTGGACCACATACTAATGCACGAATGTGGACAAATTACCCAGGCTTTCTGTGGTGCCTCTTTCTGGCATGCGAGAATAAGCATACACCTCACCTAGCCCATGTGGCTTACGGGAGAGAGTCAAAATAAGGCGAATGGAAAAGTACTTTGGAAAGTCAAAGTACCACACATACTTGAGGCTCTTTTTAATAGTTCATTGTCACAAAGTGGGCGTTTAGGGGTTGTTCCGACTTTTTACATTCCTGGAAGATTCGGAGTGCATTGGAGCAGCAGCTGAAGTGCTGAGAATGTATTTCCATTTTCTGATGTAAGGCAGAAGCCCCGGAAAAGGATTTTAGTTTTAGGATCATACACATATCATCTCCCACAAGCGTCTCAGGGCCTTTGCACCTCAGATCCCTCTACCTGGAATTCTCTCCTTCCCCCTTTTCCTTCATAACTCCTACTTATCCTATTGATCCATCATCACTTCCTCAGGGGAGTGTGCGTTGACCTCCTGAACTGGTCAACTCTCCCAATCACATGCTTTTGGGTGGGACATAAGAGCATTTAATTAGGAGAGTTTTATTGTGTTGACCATATGGGAATTTTGCATTTTATTGTGATTATTCCATTAATGTCTTTCTCCTCGACCAGGGTATAAGTTCCATGATGCCAGGAACTACCTCTGCTTTTGACCACAGTAGCCTTTTTTCCAGGTTTTTAATGACTATTGAATGAATGAGTGAATGAATGAACACATCATCCAGAATTTCCTAGAGCCTACTGGATTTTGATGTGTGGGCCAAACTTTGAAAGAAATGGGTGATACTTGGTTTTCTAAGGCTATAGAAAGAACATAATGATAGACATGGTTTGCTGGCATATCCTTGGTATCCAGCACAGTCTCTGCATGCAGTAGGAGCTTGTATCAGTCCACTCTTGCATTGCTATAAAGAAATGCCAGAGACTGGGTAATTTATAAAGAAAAGAGGTTTAATTGGCTTGTGGTTCTGCAGGTTGTACAGGAAGCACGATGCTGGCATCTGCTTGGCTTCTGGGGATGCCTCAGGAAACTTACAATCATAGTGGAAGGCAAAGGGGAAGCAGGCACATTACATGGCTGGAGAAGGAGCAAAAGAGGGGGGAGGTGCCACACACTTTTAAATAAAAAGATCTTGCAAGAACTCACTAACATGAGTACAGTTCCGAGGGGGTGGTGCTAAACCATTCATGTGAATTTCACCAACACTACCCAGTTACCTCACACCAGGCCCCACCTTCTCATTAGGTTTGAGATGATATTTTGTGGGAACACGGATCCAAACCATATAAGGGCTCAATAAGTGTTTGTTGAATGAATGAATATTAGAGCCAAAAGTCTGGGGTTTGAGTTTTGTCTCTCCAATTGACAGGCTTGTCAAACTTGGTGAAGAAGTTTAACTTTGTTGGAGAGGTGATGCTATACCATAGATTGAAAACAGCTCCAGAGGTCAGTATTCCTGGGACCAGTCTTCATTTACTAGATGTATGACAAAACATGTAACATAATTATGCACAAATGTGCTTATGTGCAAAAAGGAGGATAGTATCAAAATCCCAGTATAATTTCAAGTATTAAGAGACAGAAGCTGTTCAAAAGGCCTTGTATAATACAGCAGACATTGGGTATCAGTATTTGTCATAGTCCTTTTCTCTCTCCTAGTCTCCATAACGGGGGTGACATTACCTACCTCAGAATCACTATATCTCCAATAAGATCATGCACACCAAACACTTTATATAACCTGGTGTGGAAGATACACTTTCTTCATTCCCAATTGGTTTTAAAAGAAAAATATGTTGCTGGGTGCAGTGGCTCATGCCTATAATCCAAGCACGTTGGGAGACAGAGGCAAGAGGATTGCTTGAGGCCAGGAGTTTGAGACCCTGATCTATAAAAAAAGAAAACAAGGCTGAGCGCGGTGGCTCATGCCTGTAATCCCAGCACTTTGGGAGGCCGAGGCAGGTGGATCATCTGAGGTTGGGAGTCGAGACCAACCTGATCAACATGGAGAAACCTTGTCTCTATTTAAAAAAAAAAAAAAAGAAATTAGACAGGCTACTCGGGAGGCTGAGGCAGGAGAATTGCTTGAACTTGGGAGGCGGAGGTTGCGGTGAGCGGAGATCGTGCCATTGCGCTTCAGCCTGGGTAACAAGAGCAAAACTCCGTTTCAAAAAAAAAGAAAGAAAAAGAAAATTATCCAGGTGTGGTGTGTGTGCCTGTAGTCCCAGCTACTCAGGAGGCTGAGGTGAGAGGATTGCTTGAACCCAGAGTTCAAGGATGCAATGAGCTATGATTGAGCCACTGCACTCCAGTCTGGATGACAAAGTGAGATCCTCTCTCAAAAAAAATAAAAAATAAAAAATAAAAAAGTGCAGAATCAGCATTAGCCACAAGGTGGCACTGTGGTAGCAGCTTTGATTTCAGGATTTTGCCTTAACAAATTAGCACCTTAGTATACCTTTTAAATTTGACTCTTGAGGTGAAAAAAATGGGTTGCATTTAAGCGAGAAGCATTACTGTATAATAGAGTAATGTCTGTTGTAAATGGTATTTTAATGTCTGGGGTCTTTACTCCGGAGAATCAGGAAGGAAAATTTTAAAATATTCCTTTAGATTCTTATTTTGGAAACTTAAGAACCTCAAGAACCAGGTAAATGAGGGATAAAAGCTTTTATTTGCTTTATTACAATATAATCTTATCAAAATTTATAACTTTTTCCTCTCGGAGATTGCTATAGTTTGAATGTTTTTCCTCTTACCCCTCATGATGAAATTTGATCCCCAGCATTGGAGGTGGGGCTTGGTGGGAGGTGTTTGGTCATGGGGGCGGATCCCTCATGGATGGCTAGGAGCTGTCCTCATGATAGTGAGTTCTTGTTCTATGCGTTCCCTGAAAAGCAGATTGTTAAAAAGAGCCTAGTGCCTCCCTTCTCTTCTGTTCTCCCTTGGCCATGTGATCTCCGCACACACCAGCTTCCCTTCCCCTTCTGCCATGAGTGGAGGCAGTCTGAGGCTCTCACCAGATACATATTCCCAATCTTGAACTTTACAGCCATCAGAATCATAAGCCAAATAAACCTTTTTTCTCCACATTACCCAGCCTCATATATTCCTTTATAGCAACACAAATGGACTGAGACAGAGATCTATTTTGTTTCCTCAAATATTCTGGCAACTTATGCTTATATTTCCTTTTTTTTCCTTGTGTTTGATAAATACATTATTTATCTATGAATTTGGCCAACAAATATTTCCTGAATATCTTGTGTGTGCCATGCAGCGTTCTGGGTGATTGAAATAAGGCCACACACAAAGAAGGCAAAGCTGCATTTCCTTTCATTATCAACTAGTGAACACATGAACAAGTAAGGAAATTTCCAAAGGGTGGCTTAAGTGCATGTGTTCACATGCACCCGCTTTACATAGGGTGGTCAAAGAACGCCTTTCCAAGCTAGAAGGGTTTGATCCTCAACCTGAATGGTTAGAAGGATCTAGGCAGGCAAACACCTAGGAGAAGAGCATCCCAGCAAAAAGCATGTGGAAAGGCCCTGATGTGGGATCAAACTTGTCATGTGCAAGAAAAGAACCTCTCATAGGTCAATCATATTCCAATCATCTAGAGCTTCATGACAGATGATTCTCAAACTCAACAGTTTGAAACAGCCTGTCTATATTGCTGACAATTTTGTTGGCATTAGGAATTTGGGAAGGGCTCAGCTGAGTGGTTTGTTTTGGTTCCCCTGGCATTCATGAGGGCAACTGAGGCTGGAGGATTTGCTTTCAAAATGGGTCTTCCTTTACATGTTGGACACCTTGATGCTTCTTGGTCACTTTCTTTTCTACATGATGTCACATCCCCAGAGTTTTCTCTCATGGCTTGAACTTTTCGCAGCAGGACAGTCTTGGAGTTTTTCAGTTCTTACTTGGGTGTTGGCTTCCAAGAGACCAAGATAGAAGCTGTCGGTCTTCTAAAAACCCAGGCCCAGGGCTGGTGTATCATCACTTCTACCTTATTTACTGGTCAAAGATGCCAGTCCTCTTACTTCAAGGGCTGAATAAATAAATCTCCTCTCTTGAGGTAACAAGTGTTAAAATAAATGTATGGCCATCTTCAATTTGCAAAAGATCCTTAAAACATTAATAAAAATTTCCCATAAGAGGCTGGGGCTTGACTTTCACAACCCAGTGTCTTGGATCTGGTCTCCCCGCTGCCAGAATATCAGCCAACAGTTTTGGAGGGTTTTCCTTGGGATTCACACCCATAACTAAGAAAGTCTGCCCTGAATAAAATCCACTGTATCCATTGCTTGCCATGAGCATTAGCATGGATGCTAAAGTAAATGTAGAGGAGATTGGATTGCTTAAGTCCTCATTGTGAATCTGTGACTTGGGACTGGAATGGAAAACACAAAGCAGATGTCAGCTTCTGTGCATGAATTTCCTGATACAGAGTAGTGCTAGGATAATTTTAGAAGAGTAGCAAAAAGGCAACAGATGATTACAGTTCAGATACTGAGAGTGTTTGAGCTAGAAATAGGCCAAAAAACAATTATAATTTTATATTGGTCAACACATGACCTAGCTCAAAGAGCACTTGATTTGTTAAATGTGTCCTCTAAGGAAAGATAATTGAACCAATTGGAGTTGGAGTCCTTCTCTTCTGACTGAACCTTAAAGGAAAAGAAGAAAAGAGAAGCAAGTTCCCCCATTTCTGTCATAACGGGCATTGGGGAGAAGGAGAGAAACCAGTGGGAATGGAAAATTTTCTCTGATCTACAGTAAGAGCTTTGGAGTTGAAGAGGGGAAGTGGTGAGTTGAAGATAAAACAAGCTGACTCTGATATACTCAAGCTGGCCCACAATTTGTTCTACGTCAGTGTGACAATCAATACAGCAAATCATTTTTGTATTGACACATGTCCCAAACCTAATGTTTGCCTAATGATGGTAGCTGATTTCACTCAAGTGGCAATTGAACTTAAAAATGTTTGCTTAATGATAGTGGCTGCTAAGTCAAGATAAAATTAAACCTGAAAAAACATAAACAGAGTTTACATCCACGGTGCTCATGTATTTCCCTAGGTGACTTATTTATTTTCTTTTGATGCCCTTTTGATGTTGAGGCTCCTGATTCTATTAAATAAGCAGCTCTTTATGTCCGTAATTGATACGTTACCACAGGCAGAATTTTCAGTCTGCTTGTCACTTTTGGATGTCAGGAGAGACAAATGAACCTCTCATTGTTCTATTGCTTCGTCTAGAGCAGTATTTTTATTATTCATTATTAGGGGTTACAATCTTAAAATGGATAGATTTACCTGAATGAAGACTTTCATAGAAACACTAGGAATTAACTAAAGAAGTCAACTTGTGGTGATATTGTAATTAAAATAGTACTTGGCACTTCAAATTCCATGCTCAGAGGCTATCTCTACATCTAAACCAATCACCTAGATAATAAGGCATGTTTCTGGAAAGCCTGACTTTGCAAAAAAACAACAATTGAATTAATCACCTTTCTCTGGGCTCTAAATTTTATATAAATAAAAAGAGAATGCACCAAAAGTTGCTCTTCTGAAATCAAATCTAGGGTTGGATTTTATCTTAGATCTTAACATCAACTGTGGGGTTTCCAGGTGGGAGGTCGTTAAGTTGTCATTCCCTTGCTGGCGTTTGTCTTTCTGTCATTAACTTGGCCCCCTGTCCCCTTAAAAATAACCCCACACATTTTTGCTTGTCTTGGCAGGGAATTTTCCATTGAGCTCATGAACAACATCTATCACTTGAGGTGGGCCGGTGTGTCACAGCAGGGAATTTTCTCTTTCATTCTTTATTTTTATTTATTTATTTATTTATTTATTTATTTATTTATTTTTTGAGATGGAGTCTCACTCTTTAGCCCAGGCTGGAGTGCAGTGGTGTGATCTCAGCTCACTGCAAACTCTGCCTCCTTGGTTCAAGCGATTCTCCTGTCTCAGCCTCCCGAGTAGCTGGGACTATAGGCACGTGCTACCACGCCTGGCTAATTTTTTGTATTTTTAGTAGAGACAGGGTTTCACCGTGTTAGCCAGGATGGTTTCAATCTGCTGACCTCGTGATCTGCCCGCCTTGGCCTCCGAAAGTGCTGGAATTACAGGTGTGAGCCACCACACCTGGCCTTTCTCTTTCTTTTATCTTCTGCTGTGGTTACCAATATGTCCATAAAAGACTGAATCCCCTGATGGGCCCAGTTGCTGTTTCTGGCACCAACTCTTTCTCTTCCTCTGCAGCCAGGCCTGAGTGCTTCCTCAGTTGCCAAACTGGGTGGCAGCCATGCTTTTGCGAAGTGTGGAGAAAGCTGCACAAACACAAGATGTAGCATAGGATCTTTTTACACCGAACTTGGCACCCAAGGGGGGTCCAGTCTCATAACACTTATGCTCCAAAGAGTGAATCAGATCTTTCAGTTTTCTCCCTCTCCAGGGTGCTAAGCTGTGAGTTCGTGGGGCTAAACTTTGGACATGTCAGAGTGAGAGACAGCCTTCTTCATTTGGGCACAACCTGCCACTCTGACCGCTAGACTCTGAGGCTGGGTCAAACCATATGCCTGATTCCTGTTGGAATGTTCTCCTCCCAGGAGGTTTCTCAGCCTGTCATTCCCTTGGACTTCTGGCTGTCCCACCTCAACATCTGGCAGCAGTTGGCCAGACATACCAGAGGTGGACAAAGTTTGGATTCAAGCTGGGATATCCCTTTCCCCTCTCCCACATACATGGTTGGTTACAACATTTCCTTGATAAGATCTCTTCCTCACTCCTACTCCCACTTCCTTCTTCCCTTTCCTTCCCTCCTTTCTTCCTTTTTTTATCAACAAATATTTATTAAGTGCCTCTACAAGACAGACACTGATCTGATCACAAAGGATAAAGCAGAGACTCCAACCATTCTTATTTATTTGAACTTTACATTAAACAGTAAACAAATAAGAATATATGCTAGATGGCTATAAGTCTGATGAGCAGAATAATCCAGAGAAGGGGGGTTAGGGAGTGCTGGGATGGGGTGGGGACAGGGTGGAAAGTGTTACTATTTGTAATGGGCAGTCAGAGAACTAAAGGAGGTGGGGAGGAAGCCACAGGAATAGCCGGGGAAGAGCCTTCCAAGCAGAGGAACGGAGGATGCAGGGGTCTCAAGGCAAGTGTGGCCTGGTGTGTTTTAGGGCGCTCAGGGAGGGCGGTGTTATGCAGAAGTGTGAACAGGGCTGTGGGATGAGATGAGATGAGCAGAGGGGAATCATGAGGTCATTGGCTTTGACCCCAAGTGAGATAGGGGCCGCTGAGAGGGAGTTCTGCCCCATGCTTTCACTAGATTGCTCTGGCTGCTGTGCTGTGAAAAGAATGATGGAGACAACGGGTAGATGCAGGGAGGCCATTTAGGGGGCTGTTGCAAAGATTCAGTTGGGAGATGATGAGGAATGGACCACCCTGGTAGTGGTAGGGAGAGGGGAGTAATTGCCTTTCTATATCTTCAATACTGTTTTGTTTTCGTTTGAGACAGGGTCTCACTCTGTCACCCAGGCTGGAGAGTAGTGGCACAATCATAGCTCACTGCAGCCTCTATCTCCTGGGTGCAAGCAATCCTCTCACTTCAACCTCCCAAATAGCTGGGACCACAGGCATGCACTGCCATGCCAGGCTCTCTTTTTTTTTTTAGTAGAGAGGAGATTTTGCTGTGTTGTCTAGGCTGGTCTGAAATTCCTGAGTTCAAGCCATCTTCCTGTCTTGGCCTCCCAAAGTTCTGGGATTACAGGCATGAGCTACTATGTCTCGCCAATGGCTCTCTATATCTAAAAAGTAGAGCCATTGGGAGCACTGATGAATTGGTAATATGAAAGAAAGAGAAAGAAAGACTTAAAGACTTCTGGGCTGCACCAAGTAGGAAAATGTAGCCCTTGACTTAGGTGGGGAAGACTGTGTGCCAAGCAGGTTTTTGAAGTGGAGAGGCTTTTGAGGTTTGAGGATTCTTTCAAGTTGGTGAACACATCCATGTGCTGGGAAGGTAGCTCATCCCAACTCCATGGGAACAAAAGTGCCTGCATCTGGAACACTCTCAGACCTCACTATCTGGCTCTTCATTCGTATCCTTTATCATACACTGTAACAGTAAACATGGCACCGTCCTGAGTTCTGTGAGTTGTTCTAGCAAGTTATCAAACCCAAAGAGTGATTCTGGGAACCCCTGAATTTGTTGTCTCCTGGGCCAAAGTGAAGGTGGTCTGGGAACCCCATTTCCGGCCAGCATCTGCAGTGGGCGCAGTTTTGCAGGACAGAGTCCTTAACCCATGGGGTCTGTGCTAACTTGGAATAGTGTCAGAATTGAATTGAATTGTTAGACACCTTACTGGTGTCACAGAATATGAGAATTTGTGTTGGAACGATGTATTTGGTATTAGAAAAACACAGAGAGCCTAGTGAAGTACTTAGCTCACAGTAAAGTAAATAGGAGCTTCTATTATTTTAATGCTGTTGCTTCCTGCCAAGGTGAAATGTGGAAGTGTGGGCACCTGTCCGCTGTCGGATATATGGGTGTGCTTGGGCTTCATTTACTTCTCTTGAGAAGGTTCCATCCCTTGAGAGCAACGTGTCTATGCTGAGCCTGTCACACGCCTGAAAACCTCACTCTATGGCCAGTGCCTTGTATGCAGAGCAAATGATAAATGGGCCTTGTGCTGCCACCTTCCTGGCTGGGTTCAAAGGGAAAGCTGCCACTCTGTGGTAGTGCCACTGGGTGAGAGGGAGGACTGTGTCTGTGTAAATGCACACCCGTTTATCATACCAGACATGGCAAGCCACCAGACCTGCATATATTTGTAAACAAAAGGATTTTGAAAGCAAGGCCCAATGGAGTAGACAGGCATCACCGACAAGGGCTATGACTTTTTGCTTTTTAGCCTGGTATAAATTATATAGGGTTACCTCTTAATCACACCCTGTGGACCCATTATGTTACTTAATCTTCACAAATACCCTTAAGAAAGTGGGGTGTTAGGATCACCAGGCATCCTGGTTTTCATGTGCCAATCCCAGCCTATGCTTACTGTCCTAATGCAAGTATAGTCATGTGTCACATAATAACGGGGATACCTTCTGAGAAATGCATCCTCATTAGGCGATTTCATTGTTGTGTGAACATCATAGAGTGTACTTACACAAACCTAGGTGGTGTAGCCTACTACGCCACACCTAGGCTAGATGGTATAGCCTATTGCTCCTAAGCTATAAACCTGTACAGCATGTGATTGTACTGGAGCATGTACCATGAATGGAGCTTGCAGGGCTGGAAGTTGCCCTGGGTGAGTCAGTGAGTGAGTGGTGAGTGAACGTGAAGGCCTAGGACACAACTGTGCACTACTAGAGGTTTTACGGCCACTGTACACTTAGGCTACACTAAGTATATAAAAAGTATTTTTCTTTCTTCCATAATAAACTAATCTCAATTTATTGCAACTTTTTGACTTGATAAACTCTTTAACTTTTCAACTTTCAGACTTTTTTTTTTTTTTTTTTTTTTTTTTGAGACAGAGTCTCGCTCTGTCGCCCAGGTTGGAGTACAGTGGCCGGATCTCAGCTCACTGCAAGCTCCGCCTCCCGGGTTTACGCCATTCTCCTGCCTCAGCCTCCCGAGTAGCTGGGACTACAGGGGCCTGCCACCTCACCCGGCTAGTTTTTTGTATTTTTTAGTAGAGACGGGGTTTCACCGTGTTAGCCAGGATGGTCTTGATCTCCTGACCTCATGATCCGCCCGTCTCGGCCTCCCAAAGTGCTGGGATTACAGGCTTGAGCCACTGCGCCCGGCAAAAATATTTTCTTTATATCCTCATTCTATAAGCTTTTTTCTGTTTCTAAATTAAAAATGTTTTTCTCCTTTTAAAATTTTGTTTAAAAGTAAGACACAAGGACACACATTTATCTAGGCCTGCAGAGTCAGAATCATCAATATCACTGTCTTTCACCTCTACCTCTTACCCACTGAGAGGTCTCCCGGGCAGTAAGACGCATAGAGCCATCATCTCCTAGGATCACAATGCCTTCTTCTGGAATGCCATCTGAAGGACCTGCCTGAGGCAGCTTTACAGTTAACTTTTTTTTTTTTTTTAAATAAATAGAAGGAGTATACTCTAAAGTAACAATAAAAAGTAAGGGTAGTAAGTTTGTTTACAGCACTTTCACAAACATGTGAGTAATGTGTTTCACTACAACGTTGCAAAGGCTACTGTGTCACTAGGTGATAGGAATTTTTTAGCTTCATTATAATCTTATGGGATCACCATTGTATGTTCTCTCCATAGTTAATTGAAATGTAATTATGTGGTACTTAACTGTCTTAGTAGAAGACACCTTTTTTCTTTCCAAAGTGCACTGAGTTGGACAATACATAATATGGTCCCCTGAGATAATATCTTTATTTTGTGGAGGACGAAACAGAAGTATAGAGAAGGTAAATCATTTGCCCAAGGTCACCTAGCAGGTGAGTGATGGAGCTGGATTTTAACCCAGGTCAGTCTCTGACACTGAAGTCCTTCCTGCCAGAGTCTTCTGCTTGTTTGTACAGGGCAATGAGCACATCTCCCCACAGTTAGTCCCTCAGGGAACTAGAAACTCACTGGAATGATGTGCTATTGTTTGGAACACTCTTATTTGGAACCCTCTTAACTGTTATTATTATTTTTAAGAACAATTTTGATATTAGCAAGTCTTGTTTCTTTGAGAATAGATTTCATTTTTGAAAAGACCCTAAACACTTTGAGAACCAAGTCTTGTGAATAAGGTGGGAAATTATGCTGGGAGACGCCAGTTTGGAGCCAAATCAGACTTGAGTTTGAATTGCTAGTGAATTGTTGTTTGTTTGCGTGGCTATGAAATTGATTTTGAAAAAGAATTCTCATAGAAGCATTCTGCAAATGTTTGGAACAGTGATGGTGTCATTTCAATGGGTTTCATTTCCAAAGTAACTTACTTTTCTTTAAGTCTCATTTTATCATGCCTGTTAGATGTGACATACTATGTCTAGTCTTTTGTAGATAAGCACATTTAGCTTAGAATGAGCCAAATGGGCTTGCCTAGGTGGTTGAAATTCTTGGTTTTGAATGAAGAAAATCAATCAGTCCTTTCCATAAAACTCAGGTTTCTATTAGCTGAATTCTCAAGCTCCATGTTCTACCAAATGAATTCTGTGGGTTTGATTGTTCTATATTTTAAAACAAAAAGTCCAGGTAACCTGTATTTGTAGTACTTAATAATTGAGTGATAAAGTTTTGGATGGTTTATCTATTAAAAATAACCATTATACCTTTTATTTGCACTTTTAAATTTATAAAACACTAATAATGCGATTTTTTTCTATTTAAATTCAAAACAACCAAGGGAATAAAGTGAGTCAGGTATTATCATCCCATTTTACAGGTAAGAGAAGGAGCCTCTGACATTGTGTCTTGTTCAAGGTCACGTAATTATCATAATTATGAGAGGCAATGTCTGGACTTGAGGATGCCTGGGGCGTTTAATTCCTGATTTAACTCCCTTTCCATTGTAGCATATGCCTTTCTTCTTCATTGTTTTGTTCTCACAGGTTATTGACCCTTTTAGTTCTTTATTAGTTTTCTATGGCAACTGTAACAAATTGCAACAAACTTAGAGGCTCAAAAAATGTATTCTTTCATAAGTAATAATTTTGGCCTCCTTTCTTATGGAGGCGGTGGATTCAAACTAACTCTTATGGTGCCCAATCAAGGCTTTGGCAGGGCTGTACTCCCTCTGAAGCCGCTAGAGAAGAATTCATTCTTTACTTTTCTAGTTCCTAGAGCTGCATTCATTGCATTCTTTGGTTCATGGCTTCCTTCTCCACTTTCAAGACCAGCAGTTGTAGCATCTTCAAATCTCTCTTTTTGTTTCATCTTCACATTGACTTCTCCATGGTAAATCTCTCACTAACTCCTTTTTAAACTAATACGTGTGATTGCATTTAGAGCCCATTTGGATAATTCAGGATAATCTCTCCACCTCAAGATCCTTAATCAACTATATCTGCAAACTCCTCCCTTTTTACCATATGAGAAAACATTTACAAGTTGCAAGGATTTGAATGAGGATATCATTTGGGTTTTATTTGGCAGGGGGAATTATTCAGTTTACTACGGTCTACCCTTTGAGATTCACATCCTCAAAGATTCACATCCATTCCATACACAAAATGCATTCAACCAACATTCCCAGGTCTCATCCCATTACAGCATCAACTCCAGTCCAAAACCTCATCTAAATATCATCAGTTCAAAAGTCCCAAATCCCATCATCTAAATCAGAGATAGGAAACACTCTCTATATGCTACATCATGAATAAAATTTCCTCTCCATCTGTGGACCTGTGAAACTAGAGGATATGTTCTCTGCTTCCAAAACACAATACTGGGACAGGCGTAGTGTAACAGCTATAGGCATTTCCATTGCAAAAAGGAGAATAGAAAGGGGAAAAGAGTAGTTGATTATGAACAATGGAAAATCCAGCAGAACAAGTTCCACAGAGGCTTAGAAATAATCTGTCTTTGTCTTGTGACTCTGCCTTCTCAGCCTGAGGCTCCACCCTGGGAGTCATTCTTCCTTTTGCTTGAGGTAGAACTGGTTGATAATATTGTGAACTTGTTTCCTACCTGTAGAACTTTGGGAGTCTTATAGCCTCCTTTCATTTTGTTCTCTCTGTCCCTTTCGGTTCAACCTGGCTGTGTTTCTGCTGATATAACACTCTAAAAAGTCTGTGGGTCTCCCATATATGTTACAGGGATTCATGCCTTTAGATAAGGGAATCCTCCACAAATATTTTCTGGAGAATCCCATCTCTTTTCCTGGCTTCTACTGAGATAGCTAAGGGGATCTGTGAGTCACATGTCTAATCTCTAACACAACCAAAATTGTCCAGTCATACCCTTGACTGTCTAGAACATGATTTCTCAACAGTGAATCTCCTAATTTTAGCATCTTTTGGAAGCTGGATAGGTTGAGAACTTCCCAAGTAATCAAGTCCTGGTACCTTTTTGCTTAACAGTTATTCTCTCATTTTATCTATTTCCTTACATATTTTGCTATAAATGGCAAGAAGAAACCAGGCTGCATTTTTAACACCTTATTTGAAAATCTTCTGGGTTAAATATCCACATTCACCACTTACAATTCATGCTTTCCACATAACTGCAGGGTACAATTCAGTCTGGCAGTCGGCCACTACTTAACAAGGGCCATCTTACCTCCAGTTTCCAATAACATGTTTCCCACTTCTGTCTGAGGCCTCAGCAACTGTGCCGTTAATGCTCATATTACTACCAACAGTCTACTGAAATAAATCTAGGCTATTTTTTTTTTTATCATGGGTCTCTAAATTCTTTCAACCTCTACTCATTAGTCAATTCTAAAGCTATTTCTACATTTTCAGAAATGTATTGAGGCAGTTACCAAAATCTGTATTTATTTTCAATAGTTGCTATAACAAATTACCACACACTTGGTGCCTTAAACCAAATACATATACAATATATATAATCATGTAACTATATTTTATAAATTATATTTTTTATTATAATTTTATATTAATAATTATATAAAATAAATAAAATATAAATTTTATAAAATAATGTTTTAAAAAATAAATTTTTGATATATTTAAATAATATTAATAAGGATAATATCAATCATAACTATCAATATTAAATAAGAAATTGTTTATTATAACTATATACAAATAATAATAATCATAATTATTAGAAAAATAATTATTTATAAATACAATTATAATCGATATTATTAATAATATTAACAAGATAATATTAATCACATATCAATATTAAATAATATATTGTTATTATATACTATAATTACTACAATAAATAGATAAAATATAATTTATTAAAAAAATAATTTTAAAAATGCATTATATTTTACAAATATGTTAGTTAATTGATTAATTATATTTAATATAAATAAATGATATAATTATTAATATCATAAAATATATATTTTATTAATATATAATAATATTTTAGTAATATTTAATTTATATTTTATTTATATGTATAAGTTTCACTGGACCAAAGTCTAGGGCTGCACTCCCCATGGAGGTTCAAGGGGTAAATTTGTTCCTCAACTATTCCAGCATCTGGTGACTTTCAGTAGTTCCTGGCCTGTAGCTGCATCACTCCCATCTCTCCTGTCATTGTCACATTGCTTCTCTTCTCCTGTGCATGTGTGTGTCAGATATTTTTCTACCTCCCTTTTATAAGAATACATTTGCTTGCATTTAGGGCCCAGCCAGCTAATTCAGGATAACTTCCCATCTCAGAATCCCTAACTTAATCACATCTGCACAGTTCATTTTTTTGTCGTATAAGGTGACGTTCATAGTTCTAGGGATTCAGGTGTGGATGTCTCTTATGGGGAATTATTCAGTTCACCACAAGTTTATTTTCCATGTGTTCATCTTGCCATGGTCACATGATATTCAAGAAGATCCATCATGTAGCATTGGAGTACCCACATATTTATAGGTTGCTGTTACCTACGTGGTATGTCGTGCTCCATTCTCTCAATCCCTTGTGGCATCAGACCCATGCTCTAGTCACAGAGTAACGTAGGCTAGACTAGTCACCTATCCTTATCTGCCCTGACCATGGTGGTGGGTGCATGATCCAAGCCAGCCAATCAGAATTTTTCCCTGAGATTTTCACATTGAATCTAGAGAGAGAAATTTTGTAAAGATAGGAGACTGGAGCTGCCTTTCTCCATCATGTTGTTAAAACAGAGAGGTATTCACCTTGCAAATTTCTCCTTTTTTAACTCCTGAAATACATAAAATTCTCAGAGAGGAAAGTCTATTCTTCAGAGACACACAAGCCTGGCTACATGCCTAGGTGCAAGATGATCAGGAGGTAAAGGTGGCAGTATTGATGAGTCTGAGCCCACTGAGAAATTTTAATTTGTTCAACAGGCTATTTTGGCACATTCAATAAACAATTAATCACCCCTAAACCTGTATTCTCCTCCATAGCTACACAAAAGATACTTCCTATTCTAGTCATAGCGAGCATTGATTTTTGCCTCCTGCTGAACCCCACTAAAATGATAGAAAAGGAATTAAAATGTTATGAACTTACACAAGCAGTATAAGGAAACAATAGCAAATTAAATATCTCAACAAATGTTTGGAAGATGGAAAGCAGATGGATGAATGTTACTGGGTTGGCAGAGCAAGAAAGCTGGAACAAAGTGCCTGGAGAGGGGAATCTCAGAGAGAAGCAAGCCAACTTTTGCCACAGAATCCTAGAGAGACAAGAAAATTGGAGCCCAGAGACACCTCTAAAGACAGATATGAAGAATCAGCTCAGTAGTGGATAGATCTCATATTATGGTTGTCCACTTTTTAGTAGCTTTTCTATATTTAGGTTTATCTCAATTTATGAGTATTGCTTCCTTAATCCAAACTCGAATTCTCAGCTTCCCCTATAGCTAGGCTACAGTCAAGCATTCTGGCTGTGCCAACCACACACACACATACTTTTAATTCAGGTGTGAGCTGAGGAAAGAAGATCTACTTGTGTTTCTATTTTTGAAGGAGAGAGCTCTCAGGATTTTAGTGGAAGCAATTGGCAAGTGCTTCTAAGGTTACATTTCTCATACAGAATTGTCATTGGTGATGGTGCTGATCAGCGCAGTGATAATCTACTTTAGTGCTCAGTAGGGCAGCAGAGTCTGTGTGAAGTTTTCTTCATCAGGCTTTTTTGGCGGGATAAGTTTTGGGCATAGCTCTAGAAGCTTAGCCTGGAGCCTAGCTTTTTTGTGTTTGAGACAGAGTTTTGCTCTTGTTGCCCAGGCTGGAGTGTAATGGTGCAATCTCAGCTAAGTGCAATCTCTGCCTCCCAGGTTCAAGCGATTCTCCTGCCTCAGCCTCCTGAGTAGCTGGACAGGAGTAGCCTCCTGACAGGCTCCTGTCACCAAGCCCAGCTAATTTTTTGTATGTTTAGTAGAAATGGCGTTTCACCATGTTGGCCGGACTGGTCTTGAACTCCTGACCTCAGGTGATCCACCCACCTTGGCCTCCCAACTGGAGCCTAGTTTTTAAACCCTCCACAAAATTCAATGAACTACTCACCATTTAATAAACTGATTTCCCAGAGTCATTTCTACTGACTACAATTTAAAATGGACAAACTAACAAAAACCGCCAAGCCTCAAAACAACTCTATTATTACTGCATGTATAATAGATAGTTTTATACGATGTTCTTTCCCATACAACCAGATAATGGAATACCTCCTGCCCCACTAGAATCTATAGAAAGGAAATTTGTCTATGGAGAAACTCAACCAGAGGGGAACCAGATGGAGACATCAGGAGTAGAGAGCAGGCTTCAGATATTAAAATAAAGAGACTTCTTAATCCCCTTCCCCTTCCGAATTCTTAGAGTTGAGAAGGCAGAGTTAAAGAGATTTTTCTTAGCAGAAATCAGCTACTCTAAGAAGAAAAATCCTCCAGTGGATTAGATAAATATCTATCTTATCACCTTCCAGTAGAGCCATGCCTACTCATAGATAACTGCAAATCAGCTTTTTATTGCCTCTTTCTTCATTAACAATGGATATGTCAGGATCACCAGACTTTTGAGGAAAGCTTCTATTCTCAAATGAGAAAGACCAAAGCAAATACCAGAATAAATTGAAATTGATGAATCTAGTGACAGTGAAGTGAGCAGAGGCAACTTAATTAAAAACACTATAATATTTTCAGAAAGAATGAGAAGACATTTCGTCGATGAATCAAAATAGGATGCTATTTTTTAAAAAAGCTGGAGAACAAAGACCTCTTGGAAATTAAAAATATGACAGCAGATAGTCAAATAAATAAGCAGAAGTTTGGAATTTGATGTTGAGGAATCTCCTAGAAAGTAGGACAAAATAACCAGACACAGAGAAGAGGAGAGAAATGATAAGAAAATCAGATAATCAATCCACTGGGTCCAACATCCAATCAAGAGAGACACAAAAGAGGAGGAATTTTTAAAATTATATATACAGATACTGAGAACTGATGAACTTGAATCTTCAGATTGAAAATATTTCATGTGTATTCAACGCATATGTAGCCTGCAGCAAGGCACATTGCTGTGGAATTTTGGGACACCAGAGAAGATGCTGAAAGTTTCCAGAGAAGAGCAAACAAGGTTACACAGGAAAGGATTAGGAATCACAATGAGATTCAACTTCTTAGCAGCAAGCTTCAAAGCAAGAAGTCAATGGAGCAATGTCTTCCAAGCTGAGGCACTTGTGTCTAACCTAGACATCAATCTGCCTCCAAACGGTCAATCAAATGTAAAGGTAGGAGGCAAACGTGGAATATAGGTGTCTCAAAACATTTACTTCTGGGAAGGAATGGGACGCTTTGCTCCAGCAAGCAGGGGAAAACATCAAGAAAGAAAGTGTGAGATCCTGGAGACAGCGGATCCATCCCTGAAAAAAAAAAAATGCACAAAAGAATTCTTAGGATAATAATGGAGGGATTTCCTAGAATAACAACTGTTCCAAAGGCTCAGTGAATAGGAAGAAAGAGCACGTTAGCTAAAATAAAAAAAGAAGGAAAAGAGCTTCAATGAGCAAATGAAGCATTAACAGATTTCTTAAGGAGTTGAACATTTTTGAGAGGTGTTTTCTAATCCCATCAGAGAGTCTGAGAGAAGCCAGTGACACTTAGAAAAATAATTAGATGAAAAATAAAGGCAATCACTAACTTTAGGGAAAACAAACATTTGTATAAGAAAGGAAATGTAGTCATAGTATTCTATTGGTTTCATCTGTGAATAATAGCAGTTTAAACAGTAACTCTTGATATAACCAACATTATGACAAAGCTGTATTATAAATAAGGTAGAAGTGAAATGCAGGTGGAAAGGGTAAAGGTATAGGCTGTAACAGTGCTAAAATTTTATTTTTCTAAAGAAGGAAATTAATAGATAATTCTTAAAAAATCAAGTACAAAGTAAAAAATAAGTATATAGAAGCAAAAACATAAATACTGGAAGAAGGAACTAAAAGAATTGAAAATTCTTGGCTCTGCAGAGCAGGATTTAAAGGCAAAGTAGAGTACTGCTCCTTTGCATAATAAGCCTTATGAGATTGTTTGGGTGAGATTTTTTTTTCAACTATGAACATGCATTACTTGATAAAAATTCAAAACTATCAAAACCTTGAAAATTTTCTTAGATAAACAGGAACTCTCATACTCTGGCAGTGGGAGTATAATTAGTGCAATTGCTTCAGAAAACTGGCAGTATCTACTGAAGCTGACTGCACACACACTATATGGACCAGCAAGCTTGGTTCCAACAGAAGTATGTACAGTTGTGTGCCAAAAGATGTACAAGTATGTCTGTAGCAGTACTATGCATGGCAGCTGGGGACTGGAAAAAACAAAACGTGCATCTGCAGTCCAGTGGGTATTTCATATTCATGCAACGGACCATGATATAGCAATGAAAATGAATCACTGCTACCTGCCGCAATGTGGGTGAGTCTTGCAAACATTATGCTGAGCAAAAGAAATCAAGCACAAAAGAGCGCGTGCTACACGATCCTTTTGATATAAAGTTCAAAGCCAGGGAAAACTAACGTATGGTGATAGAAGTTAGGATGTTGATTACCTTGGTGAAGAGATTCAGGAGGATAGAGACTCAGGGGCCTGAAGGGTGCTGCTGGGTCCTGGACAGTACTCAAATTCTTGATCTGGCTGCTGATACATGAGAATATTCACTTTGGAAGTTTCATCAAGCTGTACTCCATCAATTACACTCTTCTATATGTAAAATATATTAAAGTTCATTTAATAAACTTTTATTACTCTTTAAAAGTTTATTAAATAAAACACACATAGTCCTACAAGAGCAGCTCAGCCCAAGGAGAAATGGCCATCTGGACCAGAAAGCCCACTGTGCTGGGAAAATTAGAGAATTATTCATGCATTTATGAAAATACATGTGAAAAATAACAGCCAGTTGAATGTGGTTATTTCTCAGTTCTTGTCTTTTTACTTCGATTTAAGGATTTTGCAAATTTGTCATTTCTGTGTACATTCTAATTTAAGCTGCCTCAAGGCTTTTTTGGACATAATTAATAGTGACTTCAAAACAATTTGAATCATTGTAATGGTTGCAAAGGTCTTTCTTCTGTTTCCTGGATGGCTGCTCAGGATTTTAGGTGCAGTTCTGTTCAAAAGGTAACAGAACCAGAACACGGGATGAGTAAATACAGTCTAGTTAAAAAAACAAAACAAAACAAAAAACAGCACAAAATTACTGGGTTTCATTGTGGGAGGAGGTGGGGCCAGAATTCTATTTCGCCCTTTCATGTTGTGGAAAGAATCTCAGTCCTTGAAATGGTATAATGCATCGGTGACCTTGGTTTTTTTCAAAAGTGTTTAAGAAGAGGGGACCTTCTTCTTGGCTTTGACATTTTACATTATTAGTATTAGAAATCTTCTTTGTGCAAGGCTTGGAAGGAGATGAGAGAACAAGTTTCCTTCTTCTGACCTTCACATCACCACACTACAAAACCTCTTCAGTTGCAGGCATTTGCCTTGCTATCTTGTTCCCAATCGGGGGAAAGCCAAAGGAGACACTCTTGAAAGTTCAGCCACTTACAACAAATTGCAATGGATACAGTTGCAGAATACCTTTAAACAACCAAAGTTGGCTGGTAATTAGGCTCTCATACACCACAGATCTGTGCCTGCAGTCAGCAAGTCAGCAACCTGCAAGAGAAGCCCTTCTCATGAAACAGCCAAGAGGGAGGTATCCTAGGGGCGGGCCAAGGGAGCATTGATGGGCATTGCCAGAGATTCTTCAGAACACAGAACAGAACTCGGCTACCATTAGCTGCATTTGAGTTCCTCCTTTTCCTGCAAAGGCTGATGATTATATTGGGGGCAAGTGCAGCTGTTTAATAGGATGAGGGATTATGTAAAATGGTAGCAATTGTCCATTTAAATGCCTGTGATTATCATTGGCTTTACAATAGATATAGTATCTTGTAATATATATACTATGTATAAGTACTACAATTATATACAGTAAAAACATATGTAATACATAATTATAATGCTATAATACTTCAAAAGAAGTAATTTGTGGAATAAAAGAGACTTGGATTCACACCCCTGGTTTTATTAGGTTGGTGCAAAAGGAATCATGGTTTTTGCCATGAAAAGTGACCTTTGCACCAACCTAATAACAATCTGTATGAATTTGAACCCTTTTCTTGCTTCCTCTTTGCCCTCATTGCTATCTCTGCTACATAAAGGTAATTTGTGTCTGCACTGAAAGTATTGTTAGGGCCAGCTCATAGTAGGTACTTACTAGATACAAGGGATTTTCCCTCTTCTTGCCCTGTAAAGTTATCTTTTGAACAAATCATAAAAGAGCTGCTCTCTGACCAAATTCATGTATTGGAAAAGCTGGAATGGGGATTTATACCTCTGTGCTTCCAACTCTAGCAAAGAGAGCCGCTAGAGTCATCTCTTAAAACCACACATCCGATCTTGTCACTCGCAGGCTTACAACCCTTCCTTTCACTCCCTTAGCACTGGGATAAAATCCTTGATTTTGTTGTGATCCACACAGCCCTCCTTCTCTAATGCCATCTCCAAACGTTTAGATTTGCTCTTTATGGTGAGACCCCATCAGTTGCCTCTCTGTTCCTTAAAGAGGCCAACTTGCTCATGCCTCAGTGATGTGAACTTGATGTTCCTCCTGTCTGTATGGCTTCTTTGCCTCTTGGCATGGCTGGCTCCTGGTCAGCCTCCAAGTGTCCACTTGTCCTGCATTTCCCAGAAAAAGGATCCTGAGGTAGAGTTTCATATGAAGGATGTCCATTGTGGAGGGCTGTTGGACTCAATCCTTGTGGAAGGAAGGGGAATGGAGCAGGAGTGGGCAGAGGAAGAAGTGGAACAATGGATCCTATTGCTGCATTGGCCCTACAGGGACCCCTGGAGCTAGAAGGGTCTTTCAGAGTTGCTGCCAACTGGCTGTTATGGCCAGGTCTTTGTACTCTTTTACTGATCAGTCTTAAATGGGGACCCCTCTCCTGCCAAGAAGAATGTGACTTTGGGGAGGTGATTCTCGTCAAGGCAATCCCTAGTAGGACTGATAACTGAAGGCCAAGTGTTGACAGTACTTCCAGGGGCTAGGGCACAAAAAGGCCAAGTGTTGACAGTTCTCCCAGGGGCTAGGACACAAATACTTCTTGAAGAGGATCTGGGGAAGCATGGCAGCATCCACCACACAGCCTTCTCTGACCATCTGGTGTCTGTCCCAAAGTTTTCTATCTGAATATCCTGATTATTTCTTTATTTTCTTTTTGTTTGGTTTGAGACAGAGTCTCTCTCTGTCGCTCAGGCTGGAGTACAGTGGTGCAATCTCAACTCACTGCAAGCTCAGCCTCCCGGGTTCACGCCATTCTCCTGCCTCAGTCTCCCAAGTATCTGGGACTACAGGCGCCTGCCACCATGCCCAGCTAATTTTTTGTATTTTTAGTAGAGATGGGGTTTCACTGTGTTAGCCAGGATGGTCTCGATCTCCTGACCTCTGATCCACCCACCTCGGCCTCCCAATATTTCTTTATTTTCTTATTGTTTTCCCCACTGGGCTGTGAGCTCCACAAGGATAAAGATTATGTTTATCATTTTCCCTGTTGTACCACCAGTTCATTGCATAGGGCTTAGTATGGTAGGCACTTAATATATATTTCCTGAATGAATGAATGAATAAGAAATGTTTAATGATAACCAACCTTGCAGGTTGCTGACTGCAGATACAAACCCATGGCATGCAGGAGTTCAGTTCCAGCCAACTTTGTCTGTTTCACATATTTTGCAATTCTACCCATTGGCTGAGCTTTCTAGATAGTTATCAAGACACACACATTTGTCTGTGTCTTAAAGTAATGCTGAGCTTGTAAAAGAAGCATCATGTCTCCCCAGTCTCTCTGCCATTTATTCTTGTATAAGATTATGATCAAAATGAACTCTGTGTTCTTTTTTTCAACTTTTAAGTTCAGAGGTACATGTACAAGTTTGTTACATGGGTAAACTTGTGTCATGGGGGTTCTTAATACTTAGATATTTATGAATGAGAGAAGAATGCCTGATGAAATGGCCATAAGGGTGATAACTCTGTAGACAACCTGCTCCTTGCCTCCAGGAGGCAGCAAGATGTAACAGAGACAGCCCTGAGCAGGATAGAGGACTCAAGGACACTTGCAGTTCCAAAGCAGCGTGTCTTCAGTGAGCTCAGGACAATTAAGCCTCATTCCCAGATACTGTCTTCTCTTCCCTGCTGCCTCATTCAATATGAACACTTAGAACCAAAGTATGGTCACGTGTCTCTTAATGACATGGATATGTTCTGGGGCGATTTTGTTGCTGTGCAAACATCATAGAGCACACTTACACAAATGTAGGTGATATAACCTACCACACACCTACGCTTTATGGTGTACACTATTGCTCCTAGTCTACAAACCTGTACAGCATGTTATTGTACTGAATACTGTAGGCAATTGGAACACAATGCTAAGTATTTGCATATCGAAACATAGAAAAGGCACAGTCAAAATACAATATAAAAGATTATAAATCTCGTATCTGTATAGGGCAGTTACCAATGGAGTTCACAGAACTGGAAGTTGCTCTGGGTGAGGCGTGAGTGGTGAGTGAATGGGAGGGCCTAGGACATTAATGTGCACAGCTGTAGGCTTTATAAACATGGCACACTTAGGCTACACTAAATTTATTTAAAAAATCTTTCTTTCTTCAATGATAAATTAGCCTTCGCTTGCTGTAACTTTTAACTTCAAAAGCTTTTAAATTTTAAACTTTTGACTCTTTTGTAATAACACATAGCTTAAAACACAAACACATCGCACAGTCATACAAAATATTTCCTTTCGTTATATTCTTATTCTATAAGCTTTTTCTATTTTCATTCAATATATATATATTTATCAATTTTAAACTTTAAAAAGTATTCATAAATTAAAGTTTAACAGCTACATAATATGTTTGATTACAGGGATGAACCAATTTATTTCCACATTTCTTTGTTGACAGATATTTAGATTGTAACTCCAATGCATTTGTTATACATAGAGCCTTTGCTGCAGTTTAAGTTATTACCTTAGAGTTGTTACAAGTTGAATAATGGGGAAAAGAAGTGAACATAGTAATTTATTTTATGTATTTCTTTTTACTTATTTCTTCTTACTTAATATGCTAAATTACTTTACAAAATAGGGCTTCCAATTTTCTCATTCACAGTGGTGATGGAAATGCCTGTCTCACTGCACTATTTTAAGTATTCTTATTTCTAAAAGTGAATTTAATAAAAATGTTAACATTTTATTGTTTTAAGTTCCATTTATTTTATTACTGCCAAGCTTGCCAATTGTTTTTTGTGTTTTGTGAGTTTTCTATTCATCTCCTTTGCCTATTTATTTTAGGGATGCTGATTAAAAAATTTTTTTTTCTTTCCATATAGTCTTTCTTAAAATTTTTTTATTTCAATAGCTTTAGAGGTCCAAGAGGTTTTTGGTCATGTGGATGAATTGAATAGCGGTGAAGTCTAGAACTGTAGTGCACCCATCACCCAAGTACTATGCATAGTACCCAATAGGTAGTTTTTCATCCCTCACACCCCCCACTCTCCCCACTTCTGAGTCTCCAGTGTTATTATGCCACTCTGTATGCCGTTGCTCTATACCCATAGCTTAGCTCCCTCTTGTAAGTGAGAACATATGATATTTGGTTTTTGATTCCCTACTTACTTCATTTAGAATGATGGCCTTCAGTTCCATCCAAGTTGTTACAAAAGACATTATTTCATTCTTTTTTTATGGCTGAGTAGTATTCTGTGGTATATGTACCATATTTTCTTTATTCACTCATTGGTTGATGGTCACAGAAACACACACATTACCCTAGGTCTACCTACCCAGAGTCAAGATCATCGAAATGCCATTAAGTGTTAGGAATATTTCAGCTCCATTAAAATCCTATGGAGCCACAGTAATATATGTGCTCATCGTTGACTGAAATGTCTTATGTGGTGAATGACCATAGACTAAAACACATCAGGAAAAAGAAAAAGAAAGCACCATAAGGAGTGAATTGTGTTCATGAAGCTGGACTGTAAACAGTAGTTCTGCTGCTCCTGTGGCAAGATAGAGAGTACCTCAGGGCATCACTCCCTTGTGTTGCATCTCTCTGGTTTATTATGGGTCAGAAAGTAGCTTTGCAGATGGCCTCATACACTTTGCTCCAGGCCAGGAAACATTTACTCTGCATACATTTATTTATTCAGACTTATTTTTTTATTTCAATAGCTTTTGGAATGTAGGTGGTTTTTTGTTACATGGATGAATTATATAGCAGTGCATTCTGAGATTTTAGTGCACCCATCACCCGAATAGTGTACATGGTACCTAATGTGTAGTTTTTTATCTCTAACCCCACTCCCAGCCTTTACTTTCTGAGCTTTAAAGTCCACTGTATCATTCTTATGCCTTTATGTCCTCATAGCTTATAAGCGAGAACATAGAGTTTTTGGTTTTCCACTCCTAGTTACCTCACTTAGAATTATGACCTCCAGCTCCATCCAAGTTGCTACAGAAGACATTATTTTGTTCCTTTTAATGGCTGAATGTATTCCCTGTTGTATGTGTACCATATTTTCTTTATTTACTCATTAGTCAATGGGCACTTAGATTGCGTTGACGTTTTGCCATTGTGAATTGTGCTGCTATAAACACACACAGGCAAGTCTTTTTCATAAAATGACTTCTTTTCTTTTGGGTGGATACTCAGTGGTGGGATTGCTGGATTGAATGGTAGATCTACTTTTGTCTCTTTCAGGAATCTTCATACTAATTAGTATATTAGAGATTGCATTAATTTACATTTCCACCAGCCATGAATAAGCATTTCCTTTTCCCCAATCCATGCCAACATGACTCTTTAATAATGGCTGTTCTTTCAGGAGTAAGGTGCTATCTCATGTGGTTTTAATTTGCATTTCCCCGATGATTAGTGATGTTGAGCATTTTTTCATATGTTTATTGGCCATTTGTATGTCTTCTTGTGAGAAGAGTCTACTCATATCTTCTGCCCACTTTTAAACAAGATTATTATTATTTTTTCTTCTTAGTGATTTGTTTGAGTTCCTTGTAGATTCTGTATGCTAGTCCTTTTTGGGATGTGTAGTTTGCAAATATTTTCTCCCATTTTGGTTGGCTTTTTATTCTGCTGATTATTATTATTATTATTTGCCATGCAGAAGGTTTTCAGTTTAATTAGGTTTCATTTATTTATTTTTGGTTTTGTTTAAACTTTTATATTTATTAATTAACTCATTCATTGGGAAAAAAGAGTTACCTTGATGATGCTCGGGGCAGGGAGGGCTGGTCAATAGTTTTGCTGGAGCTAGATGTGGTATACTGTGCCTTTAGTTCCAGCTAATTGGGAGGCCGAGGTGGAAGGATCCCTTGAGTCCAGGAATTCAAGGCTACAGTGAGCTACTTCACTGCACTGCAGCCTGGGTGACAGAGCGTGGCTCTGTCTATAAAAACAAAAAAGAAAGAAAGAAAAAGAAAAAGAGAAAAAAAAAGAAAAGAAGAAGAAAAGTTTGGTGGGTTGGTAGTATTTTTTTTTTTAATTTTAATTCATATTCGACCAACAAAGGAAAGAAGGGGATACAGGTAAAATTTGCTTGTAAGGTTAAGGAGTATTTTGTTTTTCATTCATACAGTTAACTACAGAATATTAAGACTTGGTCAAGAGTGACTGTATATTGGGATAAAAACGGGAGGGTCTGGAGAAGAATGTTGAGTGGCCACCTTGAGGGCACAGGCTAGGTTGGGTAAATAAGAATTTATGAATGATTTTATTTTCTTTTGTTTTTCTATTTTGTCAAGTTTTCTGCTTTGTGTATATATTACAATTGTGATCACTAACGAAGTTATTACTAAAATAGATGCAGTTTTGTTGAACTACTTTGAAGACAGAGGTCAAAGAAAGAATTTTTTGGTGATTCCAAGTTCTTTTATTTAAAAAAGAAAGTTCTCATGTGTCTGTTGGCTGTATGAATGTCTTCTTTTGAGAAATGTCTGTTCATATCCTTTCCCCACTTTTTGATGGGGTTGTTTGTTTTTTTCTCGTATACTTGTTTGAGTTCTTTGTAGATTCTGGATATTAGCCCTTTGTCAGATGAGTAGGTTGCAATAATTTTCTCCCATTCTGTAGGTTGCCTGTTCACTCTGATGGTAGTTTCTTTTGCTGTGCAAAAGCTCTTTAGTTTAATTAGATCCCATTTGTCAATTTTGGCTTTTGCTGCCGTTGCTTTTGGTGTTTTAGACATGAAGTCCTTGCCCATGCCTATGGAAAACAG
>NW_016805922.1:1211423-1228806 GCF_001698545.2 Rhinopithecus bieti
AGTTCTCCCAGTACACATTTACTTAGTGCCTGCTTTTTGCACTGCAAGAAGCAGTCATTTTTTTCTTGAAATCATCATTATTTAATACTTTTCCTGGTGGATAAAAAGATGCAGAACCAAAGAGCACACCTAGTTTAAGTCTCATACTTGTATAGCTCTCTAGGTGTGTGTTAGTCCTTTTGCATTGCTGTACAGAAATACCTGAAACTGGGGCAATTTGTAAAGAGAAGGGGTTTATTTGGCTTGTGATTCTTCAGGCTGTACAGGAATCATTGTACCAGCATCTGATTCTGGTGAGGGCCTCACGAAGCTTTCACTCATGGCGAAAGGCAAAGGGGGAGCAAATACATCACATGGCGAGAGAGGGAGCAAGAGAGAGTGTAGGTGATCTCAGGCTCCTTTAAACAATCAGAACTCACAGTAACTCATTACCACAGCGAGGGGACCAAGCCATTCATGAGGGATCCACCCTCATGACACAAACATCTCCCACTAAGCCCCACTTCCAACATTGGGAATCACATTTCACCATGAGATTTGGAGGGGACAAACATCCAAGCCACACCAGGGAGGGAGGCTGTGTTTGGGTGAAGCACACTCAGCCATCCAGGGAGAAGTTGGTAGAAGGGAAATGCCTCCAGATGCTTGAGTTTAAGTCATCATCTACTGTGTCCTCTTCCATAAGAAGCTTGACCACTCTGAGCCTCACTTTCCTCATCTACAAAATTAGTGCCATGACATTGGCCCTCCAGGTTACTATGGAGCTCAGTAATGACCTATGACAGGCCAGCAATTGTGCCAGGGACTTTCACAGCTCTTTCCATTTAAATGTGGGAATGAATGTGGGATAATCTATAGGAAATTATGTAAGTGAAAGAGTTTGGTAAACTGTAAGGGGTTGTATAAGTAGAAGTTCCTTTTATGACCTGAGTCTCAAGGGTGTTCTTGCCTCATGGAAACTGTTGTTGCAGCTTTTGAGACCAGCTGACAGTAAATGGTATCACTTAATAAGAATGAGGAGGCATGCATTTTAAAAGAGACATTCACTTTGGGACTTATTGTTTAGAGTAACTAAAGCTTGACTTTAAATCACCACATTAAGAAATAATAGATCATTGACTTGTAATTTTTATTAGTTTTTAGAACCTCATGTTTCCCATCCAGAGAAGAGGGCTATGGTAGCATTTCCTGTTCCCTTCTCTGATGGTGGTTCTCTGATATGACTTAAGGGCCTTAGGAAATTGCACACAATTTTCATCTGAAATTTAAAACCTTGATTTCCCTGTTGATTTGAGGCATACTAATGCCTGGTGTTTATTTTCCTTTCCTCTCTTTCCTGTTCCCTCAGTTGACAGAGTTAAGAATCACCTACAATCCTGCTACCCAGAAGTAGTCACTGCTAGTATTTTGGTGTACCTCACTGTTGATTTAATTCAGATGTATTCCCAGGTGCACATGCACAATATGTTGGCATTGGGTTTCACAGTATATATTTGAGAACTCAAAGTTTGCCATAAAGTTTATATCTTGAACATTTTATTATATCTTTAAATACTCTTCAACAATATGATTTTTTGTGATTATGGGGTTTTCTATCCTTATGAACATACTGTAATTTTTTAAACTAAGGTCTTATTGTTAGACATTTAACTTTCCAACTTTTCACTATCATAAATAATGTTACAGTGAATATTCTAATATAGAAATATCTGTAGATACATCAATGAAAATATTGAGTCAAAGGGCAAGGATATTAGAACACTTCTTGCTACTTATTCCAAATGGCCTTCTAGAAACAATGAATACCTTTGTCTCAATCAGCTGTAATGAGTATGTCTGTTTCATCAAATTTGCCTTTAAAAATACTTCTCTCCCATTTGTTATGAAAATACTACCTTAAAAATCCCCTCCAACCCCACAATCCCAGTGAGGCTCCACATTTTTCATGTGTTTTATAGCTGCATTATATCACATGCCTCCCATCTTCTCTCTTCTCCTGGCCCTGGGGGGTAACCTATGAGAAGCACATCAAGGGGGTCCCAGGCCTGTGGTTTCTGGTTGGCTTCACCCAGTGGGGAGCCCCAGCAGAAGATGGGGTTAGGGAAGGGAGGAGAGAGAGATCAGGGTGCTTATTCCTTTGGTTCCTTCCCTCCCTGTGTGGCCAGCTGTGACACAGAGCCCTGGTCCTCCCAAGGTAGCTCTCTCTATGCAACTCTTTCTCCTTCTGTGTTCTGGGACCTACTGTCTCCTTCGTCCATTTGTGCCTAGATATCCAGACAGCTCCACTATTGTTAGTCCAGTTTCCTGCAATAGTCCTTGAAGTTTGGAATGAATCTATTTGTGAAGAAACCCTTCTTGAATTGATTTTGTTGTTGCCTCTGATTCCTGTTGGGACACTGACTGATAAACATGGTCTTATTAGTACTTGCAGCGGACTGCTCACATCGATGGGTCATCGCCTCTAGCTTACAAGTCATGAAGTTTATGCCCAGGGAGATGAGTGTCTAACCTCTACTGATTTCTCCGGGATATCCTGACAGAAGGATGAAGGTCAGAGAGGTTTTATTACCAGGGAATTTTCAGGAAAGGTGATTTCTAGCAATGAAATATAATCCACTGCCCAAGAAGCATCATTAATGCTTCGCATGGTCATCGATAATAGGGTCTTCCAGATGCCTCCTATCTTTTGTGTAGCTCGAGCACATAGGAGAACATGGACTTGGTTATCAGGCAGACTGGGCTCACATCTCAGCTCTGCTGCTTTCTGGTTCTATGACTCTCTGCAAATTATTTAATCTTAGTAAGCCTCAGTGTGAAAGTGAATTTTATGTGTCAACCTGACTGCTCTCAGATGTGGGGTGCCTGGATTAAAGAGTATTTCTGGATGTAGCTTTGAGGATGTTTATGGAAAAAAATGAGCAACAGTGGGCTCAGTGTAGTGGATGGCCCTCCCCAGTGGGGGTGAGCATTATCCAATTTATTGAGGGCCTGGGAAGAACAAAATGGTGAAGAAAGGAGAAAGGCATCTTTTGCTTCCTGCCTGCTTGCCTGAGTTGGGACATTGGTCTTCTTCTGCAGTTGGATGGGGATTTACACTATCATCTTCCCTGGTTCTCAGGTCTTTGGTCTCAGACTGGAATTACAGCTTGCAGACAGCAGATGAATGGGAGACTTCTCAGTTTCCATAATCACATAAGCTAATTCAGCCAATTCTTTATAATAAAGCTCTCTCTGTGTGTATACATACATACGTGTATATATGTGTGTGTGTGTGTACACACACACACACTATTTGTTATGTTTCTCTGGGGAACCCTGTCTATACACTTAGTGTTCTCATCCGAGAAATGGGAGCAATAATAGTAGCTGCCTCAGCAGTTGTCATGAATTCCTTCTTTGTGCTGTCCACTCTTGTTTGAGAAGACTAAATGCAATAATACATGTAGGGAGATTAGTAAAAAGGGTTCAAAATAGCACATGTAATAATAATAAATAATGATCACATTACTTTATTACTTAAGATTCAGTTAAGTTATTGTATCTGCCAAAAGAGAAAGATTAAAGATGTATTTTCTCAGTTGCTATGCAAGATTCCATAGCTGTGTGTTTTAATTGTGATTCTGCTCTTAGAGGACCACAGAATTGCATCTGAGTCATGTGGCTTCTGATGTTTCTTCATTCTTGAACTGGATAAAGATTCATGAACCTTTCCTTGGGGCTTCCTGTACATGTTCAAGAATCACTTATAGTTCAGGGCTTGGGTATCCTCTATAGTATCCCTGACAACTCATTGTGTAATTGCTAACTGAAAATGTCCTGCAACACGAGACTTATTCCTGTGGAGTAATTGGTTCTATGTGTGCATAGTTCTCAAACCATCTTATGCACTTGGTTAGGTAGGTAGATCTTTGCCTTCTCAGCTTCAGCTCTACTGTCATTTTAAGCCGGATCATTCTTTATTGCGGGGGCTGCCCTGTGCATTATATGATGCTTAGTAGCATCCCTGGCTTCTACCCACTAGATGTTAGGGGCACACTCCCAGTTGTAACCACCAAAAATGTCTCCAGACGTTGAAAAATGTCCTCTATGGACAAAACCATTATCAATTGAGAACCACCATTCTTATTAAATATCTGCAGATTTTCCCACTGTTACCAATGGACCATGGTTTCAGCCAACTTCACCAATCTGAGCTTTCTCACCTGGTTGCATTTTAGTTTGTCAGTGGTTTGCTAATGGTGCACAAAGACCACTATAACTGACTGCAGTTGGGCACATTTCAGGCATGATCTGAGGAGCAGGGTGAAACAAGGCGTCTCCTATTGCAGCACATGATCAACTGGGATTTTATTTTAGTTACATATTTATTTTTGATCATCTCAACACATCTTTAATTCTCGTTTTACCTGTGGTCAAAGCTGACTCTTGAGGACTCTTCTAGCAAATTAATGTGAAAACTGTAATAACTCCACACACAGTTCCCACAGTCATAATCAAGATCATGAGGGCCAGGAGGGAAGGAGAATCTGTCTCTTTTTGCTTTCCCATAAATCCCAAGTGTTTAAGGTAGTTTTGGCACATAGTGGATGCTCTGTAAACATTGTTGACTGTGTCAGGGATTCTGAGACTACTTCCAGGTCTGATAATTTGCTGAAAGAAGTCACAGAATTCAGGTAAGCTATTATGCCCATGGTCATGGTTTCTTTCAGAGAAAGGACACAGATTAAAATAAGCAAAGGAAAAACGTTTGTGGAGTGGAATCCAGGAGAGACTAGACACAAGCTTCCAGTTGTCTTCTCCCAGTAAGGGCATACAGACAACGCTTAATTCTCCC
Organism: Rhinopithecus bieti; assembly: GCF_001698545.2. NCBI lineage: Eukaryota > Metazoa > Chordata > Mammalia > Primates > Cercopithecidae > Rhinopithecus > Rhinopithecus bieti. Next base: position 1,216,258 of record NW_016805922.1, read on the forward strand.
AGCACCAGCGTATGATGATGTGTGCAAAGTGTTCCCAACCACGGAAGCTCAACCATGACTTGACGTTCAGGGTTTTTATTAAGGGTCGATCAGGTAGGCATGAAGTACCCAAGTGAGCAGATTTAGATACTCAGTCTCCATCTCCTCCTCCCTGTCCAGAGGTAAAATTGATACAATATTACCCAGGGCTCCAGGCAAGCAAAAGCAGGCCTTTATCATGAATCACACTGTTAGCATAAAGTGTCTAGTATGGTTCAGTTCCCCAGTGATAGAAAGACACACTTATTAGGCAGGGTTTCCAAGGGATTAGACGTGATACTCTCCCAGGGGCAATTGGGGCCACTTCTTTCTTTGGAATATGTAGAGTTTGGGCACCTCAAACCTGCTGAGTTTATTGCACAGGCCAAGGTCATAAGCTCTAAGAAGGCAGGGATCTTTGCCTCATTTTCTCCTTAATAAATCTCAAGTGTTTAGGGTGATCCCAGGCACAAACTAGTTGCTTGTATTGAAGTTCTCCACCAGAAAGACAGAACTAATACATGTGTATATATGTACATGTATGTGCATATGTATGTATGTATGTATGCATGTGTCTTAGTCTGTTTTGAGTTGCTACAGCAGAATACCAACCACAGACTGGGTAATATATAAAGAAAAAAGATTTATTTATTAAGGTCTGGTGGTTGAGAAGTTCAAGACTGAGAGCCACACAGATGGCAGTAACTTTCTTGCTGCATCATCCCATAGCAGAAGGCGGGAGGGCAAAAGAGCCCATATGCATGAGAGCATGAGGGGGCTGAACTTGCTTTTATAACAGACCCACTCTCACAGTAACAAATCCACTCTCAATAATGACATTAATTTGTTAACCTAATCGCCTCTCTGAGTTACTACCTCTCAACACTTTTGTATTAGGAATTAAGTTTCAACATACAACTCTGGGGAACACATTCAAATAATAGCAGTATGTATGTGTGCCTTTGTTTTTTGGCTTATGCCATTGAGAAGGCTCATAAGTCCAAAATCTGTAGGACAGGCTGGCAGGCTGGAAACCCAGTAAAGAGTTGCAGTTCAGTCCAAAGGGCAGCCAAGTGGCAGAATTTCCTCTTTTGAGAGACATCAATCTTTTCCTTAAAGCCTTTACTTGATTAGATAAATTCATATTATAGACAGCAATGTGCTTTACTCAAATTCTATTGATTTAAATGTTAATCTCATCCAAAAAAACTTTCACAGAAATATCTAGATTAGTGTTTGACCACATATCTGGGGAGCATGGCCTAGCCAAATTGACACATAAAATTAACCATTACAATGCTACATAAGCATGGTCAACAAAGTATGGACCAAGCTTGTCCAACCCGCGGTCAGCAGGTTGCATGTGGCCCAGGACAGTTTTGAATGTGGCCAATACAAATTTGTAAACTTTCTTAAAGCATTATGAAATTTTCTTGTGATTTTTGTTTTTTAGCTCATCAGCTGTAGTTACTGTTAGTGTATTTTATGTGTGGCCCAAGACAATTCTTCCAATGTGGCCCAGGGCAGACACAAGCTGGACACCCCTCCCACAGACCATTAAGACTGGCAGAGACCAAACCAAATTCATTTTACTGATAAAGCAATTGAGACCCACAATAGTAATTACCTACTAAGTTTCACTTGGAAATGGAATCAGCCCCAGAATCCAGTTTCCTGACTCCATTTACCTCTCTCCCTCTCAACTCTTCCCAACCCTTCTTGCTCTGTAGGGACCTTTGAAAGTCAAAGCTTCTGTTCCCTTTGTCCCCAGGGTTGAGGTAACAACAGGAACTACTCGATTCTTCTCTTTTGTTTTAGCATCACATTCTCCTTCCTACTTATTTCATCTCCAGGAGCTTTTCCCCAGGCCCACTCAGGAGTAACCTCATTTATTGGACTGTGTGATAGATTTTTAGTGAAATAGCACCTTCTTCTTTCCTTAGAAACAAGTTGATAACAGTGAGAATGCTTTTCTTGTCCCCTTGGAAAAAAAATAGGCATCAAATAAAAACAGTGATTTTCTCTATAACCAAATCAGACAGTTTATCCCCCAGGCTATTGACACAGGAGAATCTCTAGGAGAAAAAAAATAGCAAATATTTTCAGCCAGGGTAATTCACAGTGAATAAGACAGCAACATATTCCAATTGATAACAGAAATTAATTCAATATTTCATGTAAGGGCAGAAGAGTTCATATGAAATGTGGTCCCCAGATCCCGAATTGAAATTGTTACAATTTCCTCTTTCCCTACTAGAGGAAACACTTCACAGTGATGTTGTTGCCATTACCCTTTATTTATTTTTTCATAAAGAAAAACTTAGCAATTTGTGTGTTGTTGCTCTCCTAAAATCCTCAGATCAAGATTTTAAGGGATGCTCAAGCCATTAGAAGTTTTACCAGTTAAAAAAAAATTCAAAACATTTAATGTTTTGCTGCTTGAAGCAGATGATTCCAGGTGGCATTCTGGAATTAGGCTTGTTGCTGTAGCTGCTGAAAAAAATTATTTCAATGATCAGTTCTCACCAGGGGCAGCCACAGCCACAGTGTGGAGCACTGGGAAGCGCGTAAGGCTCTGGGACTGCAGGATGGCAGTGTTTGGCCTTGAAACAGTGTTCAGAAGGCCATGAGGAGGGTGATCGCACCTCCTGGTTCTGTAGGTGCTTCTGCATTGTCTCAGTTTATTCCTGTGGTCCTGCTCTAGCTTGCACAGCACACACATCTTTGCTTGGTTCCGGGAATATGCCTACTGATTTTCTTACTCGAGGCCTTTGTATTTTCTGATGCTTCAGCTTGTAGTGCTTTAACCTGAAATACGTACACGGTTGGCTCTTTCATAGCCTTCAGGTCTTAGGCCAAATTGTCAACTCCTCACAGATGTTTCTCAATTATTCTCCAACACAGCAGTGCTTGTTTTTTCCTTCACAGCATTATTCAGTTTGAATACCTTGTGTATTTTTATTTCCTGTCACTCCACTCCCCCTGCCTTGGTGTCCCTAATGCCTAGAACTATGCCTAACCAACAGGAGGCTCTCAATAAGTGTGTCAAATAAATAAAATGAATGAATGAACTGGAAGATGCTAAATGAGTAGTTAATAGAACAAATGTTCTAACAGTGACAATAGATACGTTTTCCAATCTTTTAATAAAATAAAAGCTAATTTTTTATGAATGTCGGTCTAATCATTGATGGCAGGGTGGCCATGCAGGGTATGAGGGCTTACTCTCTGCTCCATAGAGCCACTCAGGGACTCAGGCTGACAAGAGGTTTTGCCACCTTCATTATGTGGCTCCTAAAGACATTGACATCCAGTCAACAGAGGTGGGAAGAAAGAGATGACTGTGAATTGCACAGAAAATGTTACGGTCCTTATGGACCACTTCTGTCTCTTTCTCTGCCTCTTTTGGGGGGAGGATTGGGGGATGGTGAGCATGACCTCACCTATATGCAAAGGAGGCTAGAAATGTAGCGGGCAACTGCTTCTCAGCAACTACCTTATGAATGGGAGCACTAATTTGTAGCAGATAGCTAGACCCCACTACCTCTCCTGCTACAGCATTCAGTGCCCAGTGCCACCACGATTACATCGGAGTTCTTTGAGGGCAGAGGTTGTCTCTTTCATTAACTGAGCTGAGGGTCTAGCACAATGAATATTTTTGTGAATAACCAACCACCTCTTGATCACCAACTGTATTTATGGCACTGGGTCAGACATGAAACTTAACATGGTGTGAGAATGTAGGAAGAGCCCCATATAACTTTGTTCTTTGAAGAAAAGACAGTCCAACCCTTGACTCCATTACAGTTTCCACTAAAAGCAGAAGATAACTGGGCAAGTTCTGAAGTGACTTTCCCCGCCCAGAAAGAGCAGAATACAATACAACATTCCAAGAATAAAATGCATCAGCTCAAGCGCTGTGCAAGGAAATGGCCTCTAACCCTACTTTTTGAGTCTTTCATTGTATTTTGCTCCTTAGAAAGCAGTAAAAATCATTTCAGAACATGATCTGTCATCTTCTCATCTATTTCCAGAGAAAGAAAATGTATTTCCATTCTACATTTTTCTTGACCTCATGTTCTGTTTCACTGTGTACAATGCAATGGGGAAAAATCAGATCAAGTCACCCAGCACATTTTAAACTCCTATAGGTTAGAAAAGCAGTAAGTCCTTGAATTGAGACCATTGACTGAAGTCACAATGACTCTTTTGTCGGGGGGTGGATTTTTCTGAGGGTCCTACAATCATGTCCTATTGCAGAGATTCAGCTCACAAAGTAGAACACCATATTGGCCTTCATACTATGCTGATAGTTTTCACTGTTTTTCTCCTGCATGTGATATGGAATAGTTTTGCTGAGTTCTTATCTGAAAGAACAAAGTTGGGAGAAAAATTTTTCCTATAAGATTGCATAGTTTTTGCCAATTCTGAGATCTTGAAAATTTCAGTGACTAGCTTGAAAGGGAACACCCAGATACAGTTCTGGTGAATTGACACTATTTTATGTATCTGATGCCAATAATACAGAGAAGGATAACTCCATTTCCATGTCATGCCCCATCCTTCTTTTATTCCCTTTTATCCCCCATTTTGGGTCATCACCATAGTAGATTAACACTCTCTGGCTTTTATTGTCTCCGTATATGTCAATAATAATGCAGTCTGTCATTGTGCCTTACAATTTACTGAGGGCTTTTACCCAAGGTGTGTTGTGGAAACCCTTTGAAACCAACAAAGTGCTATGCAAATGGGTGTGAGAATTTCACATTCTTAAAATCAGTCAATTGGCCAAGAAGCAACGTGTCTGATAGCATCATCATTACTTTTAATGATTCCCTCATTTCTATTCTTATAAAAATCCTCAAAGGTAGCCCAAAGTGGGTATTATCCCATGATATGTCCCAGTGTCTTCGGCAGTAGTTTACAGGTGAGAAAATGGGGCTGGGCAGATAGCCTGTGTCACGGAGCTGTTACATGACAGAGCCTCCCTTAAACCCTCTTAGTCCTATGAAAATTTTGGTGGTCTGGCTCTGTTCTGCATCCAGTGTAACATCGAGGAAACTCTCTTATTGCTGTTACACACATTTCTGAGGTATTTCATTGTGGTGATGAACCCCTCCCTGAAAGAAAGGCAGTGTGGTCTACATCTTATTCAGCTCACACTGCTATAACAAATTACCAATTTTACCAGGACACAAACATTCAGTTCATAGCATTCTTCCCCTGGACAATTCCAAATACATACCACAAATACACTTATCCCACCCCAACAGCCCCAGATAAGTTTAACTCATTCCAGCATCAACTCTAAAATCTGAAGTCCAAAGTTTATCTCAGTATCAACTATGTCAGTTATGGGTGAGACTTGAGATGCGATTCATCCTTAGGCAAAATTATACTCAATCTGTGAACCTGTAAAATCAAACTCTTCCAGCCTTTGTCCATCACCCAGTTCAAAAGCCACTTCCACGTTTTCAGGTGTTTGTTACAGCAGCATCTCACTTCTCAGCACCAATTTCTTGCCTTAGTCAGCTTGGGCTTCTATAACAAATAAATATAGTCTGAGTGGCTTAAACAGCAAACATTTATTTCTCACAGTTCTGGAGGCTGGAAGTCCAAGACTAAGGTACCAGCAGAGTCAGTGTCTGGAGAGGGCTCTTATCTTGATTTGCAGATGGGTGCCTTCTTTCTTTGTCCTCTCATGGTAAAGAGAGAGATCACCTTTCTAGCTTGTCTCTTCGTATAAGGGCACTAATCCCATCACGAGGGCTCTACCTCCATGACCTAATTATCTCCCAAAGTTCTTACCTCCTAATACCATCGCATTGAGGGTTAGGGCTTCAATATATGAATTTCGGAAGAATTCAGACATTCAGTCCATAACACATGCAGGCAGTACACAGGCTTTCAGCACAGACATATTCAGGTTTAAATCCAGGCTCCACTAGACAACACGAGGGAATTTACTTCATGCTCTGAGCCTCACCTATGCCCTACAGAAAATGCAAATAAAATGCCTATCTTCATGAAGTCCTTACAACAACTAGAAGTAATGGAGTTATGGTGTCTTGTTCCAGTTGTTACTGTTGTGAAATAGACACTAGTAACTTGATGTCCCCACACAATAGCCATTTCATTGTGCTTGTGATTTCTGTGGGTTGGGAACTTCTATGGGCATGGACTGGGGGTAGGATGGTAGCTTGTCTCTGCTCCAGGATGTCTGGGGAAGCAGCTGGGAAGACTTCAATGGCTGGGGATGGAGATCTATTGCAGGTTTGTTCACTCATGTGGCTGGTTCCTGGTTGGGATGATGACAAATTTGGGCTCAGCTGGGGCTCTCAACTGAAGGACCTATTGGCCTCGCTGTGGCCGGAGCCTCTCACAGCATGGTGGCTGTGTTCCAACAGGGAGCATCCTGAGGATGAGCATGTCAAAGGAGCCATACAGAAGCTGGGAGGCCTTTTATGACCTAGCCTTGAAAGTCATGTTATGTATGCCACTTTCACCATAACTGATCTGACATGTCCTTTATAATGCAGTGGCATCAATGAAAAAAAAAGGAGTTCTACTAAAGCTGATATTTTTATTTAAGTTTCTCATTTCACAGTGGCAGGTCCCTGTGGCAGGCTCTAGATAACATAAAGCCTTTTCAAAATTATGAAATATCACCAAATACAGAAAAGTGCACACATGTAAATATACAGCTGATTAAATTTCAATTAAGCAAATCCCTATGTAGTCACAGGTCAAGAAACAAATGTCCAGAACTGCAGAGCCAAAACATGACTGCCTCAGTCATAATCTCTCTCCACTCCCTCAAATTGACCATGGGGCCAACTTCTCTGATAACCGTTGTCTATGTTTTACCTGTTTTTGAACTTTATGTACATTGAATAATAATGCCTGTATTCATTTGTGTCTGTGTTTTAAATTTTTTTTCCTGTCAATATTAGGTTTTTGAACTCTATATATATTGTGAGTGCAGCTGTGGTTTGTTTGTCATAGCTGGAGAAAGTTTCATTGTATGAATATTTATTCATTCCACTGCTGATGAACGTGGGCTGCTTCCAGTTGTTTCCAGAAACTAATGCTGTATGCACATTTGAAAATATGGGCCGGGCGCAGTGGCTCACGCCTGTAATCCAAGCACTTTGGGAGGCCGAGGCGGGCAGATCACAAGGTCAGGAGATTGAGACCATGGTGAAACCCCGCCTCTACTAAAAATACAAAAAATTAGCCAGGCACGGTGGCGGGCACCTGCAGTGAGCCGAGATCGCGCCACTGCACTCCAGCCAGGGGGACAGAGCGAGACTCCATCTCAAAAAAAAAAAAAAAAAAAAAGAAAATATGTATTTGTTGCATTTGGACATGCATTTTTCTTAGGTATCACCTAGGAGACTGTATTCAGCATGAATAGAGAGTGATAAACTATTTTCCAAAAGGGTGGCACCCATTCTCTTTCCTAGAAGAGCGCAACAGAGTTCTGTTAGTTGACATCTTCACCAATACTTGCTATTATTAGTCTTTAAGTTTTGTCATTCTGTTGGGTATGCAGTGGTACATCATTGTGATTTTTATTTGTATTTTTCTGATTACTAATGAAGTTAGTCATATTTTCACATTTATCAGCCATTTGAACATAACTTTTGGGTGAAATGTTTGTTCTTATCATTTTCTATTTTTCTTTTGGACTTGTCTTTTCCTTATTGTCTTTCCTTATTGATATATAGTATAGGGTTTTAAAAATATGTATTATAGGTAGAGGTCTTTGCTTGTTATATAAGTGACAAATTCCTTTTCCACCCTATGGCTTGTCTTTTTATTTTCTTGATTTGTGTATGTGTGTGTGTGTTTACATTTGTGTGCTGCCTCTTTTGTTCACTTTTTTTTTTTTTTTTTTTTTTTGAGACAGAGTATCGCTCTGCCCCAGGCTGGAGTGCAGTGGCTGGATCTCAGCTCACTGCAAGCTCCGCCTCCTGGGTTCACGCCATTCTCCTGCCTCAGCCTCCCAGTAGCTGGGACTACAGGCGCCCGCCACCTCGCCCAGCTAATTTTTTTTTTTGTATTTTAGTAGAGACGGGGTTTCACCGTGTTAGCCAGGATGGTTTCGATCTCCTGACCTCGTGATCCGCCCATCTCGGCCTCCCAAAGTGCTGGGATTACAGGCTTGAGCCACCGCGCCCGGCCTTGTTCACTTTTATGCTATAACCACATTAAGCTTATTCACATTGTATCAGTAGCTAGTTTGCTCATTTCATGGCTACTCAGTATGCTAGTGTTCTTAATTCTAATATAGTCCACTAACAAATTATTTTCCTGAATGGCAACTGCTTTTTGTATCTTATTTAAGACACTCCTTCTTTATGCCAAGATTATACATGAACTTTATTATCTTCTAAAAGCCTTTGCCTTTTTTATTTATATCAGGAGTCAGAAAATTATGGCTGGCAAGAAAATCTAGCCAATGACTTCATTTTTGTAAAGTTCTGTTGGAACGTAGTCAGTCATTCAGTTACCTATTACCTATGGAAGATCTCATGCTTGTATTAGTCAGTGTTCTCCAGAGGGACAGAACTAATGGAATGCATATATATACATATATGAGTTTACTAAGTATTAACTCACACAATCACAAGGTCACACAATAGGCTGTCTGCAGGCTGAGGAGCAAGGAGAATCAGTCTGAGTTCCAAAACTGAAGAACTTGGAGTCTGATGTTCGAGGGCAGGAAGCATGCAGCATGGGAGCAAGATGTAGGCTGGGAGGCTAGGCCTGTCTCTCTTTTCACATTTTTCTACCTGCTTATATTCTGCCACACTGGCAGCTGATTAGATTGTACCCACCCAGATTAAGGGTGGGTCTGCCTTTCCCAGTCCCTGACTCAAATGTTAATCTCTTTTGGTAACACCCTCACATACAACCAGGATCAATATTTGGTATCCTTCAATCCAATCAAGCTGATACTCAGTATTAACTGTCACAGTGCCACAACCACAAAAGTGAGCAATTCCAACAGACACCATATAGCCCATGAACTTAAAATATTTTCTCTGTTTTTAAAATTATACTTTAAGTTCTGGGGTACATGTGCAGAATCAGAATGTGCAGTTTTGTTACATAGGTATACATGTGCCATGGTAGTTTGCTGCACACATCAACCCATCACCTACATTAGGTATTTATCCTAATGCTATCCCTCTCTGTGCCCCCCAGCCCCTGACAGGCCCCAGTATGTGATGTTCCCCTCCCTGTGTCCATGCGTTCTCATCGTTTAACTCCCACTTATGAGTGAGAACATGCAGTGTTTGATTTTCTGTTCTTGTGTTAGTTTGCTGAGAATGATGGTTTCTAGCTATATCCATGTCCCTGCAAAGGACATGAACTCATCCTTTTTTACAGCTGCATAGTATTCTGTGGCATATATGTGTCACATTTTCTTTATCCAGTCTATCATTGATGGACATTTGGGTTGGTTCCAAGTCTTTGCTATTGTGAATAGTGCCACAATAAACGTACATGTGCATGTGTCTTTATAGTAGAATGATTTATAATCCTTTGGGTATATACCTAGTTATGGGATTGCTGGGTCAAACGGTATTTCTAGTTCTAGATCCTTGAGGAATTGCCCACTGTCTTCTACAATGGTTGAACTAATTTACACTCCCACCAACANTCCCAGCCCCTGACAGGCCCCAGTATGTGATGTTCCCCTCCCTGTGTCCATGCGTTCTCATCGTTTAACTCCCACTTATGAGTGAGAACATGCAGTGTTTGATTTTCTGTTCTTGTGTTAGTTTGCTGAGAATGATGGTTTCTAGCTATATCCATGTCCCTGCAAAGGACATGAACTCATCCTTTTTTACAGCTGCATAGTATTCTGTGGCATATATGTGTCACATTTTCTTTATCCAGTCTATCATTGATGGACATTTGGGTTGGTTCCAAGTCTTTGCTATTGTGAATAGTGCCACAATAAACGTACATGTGCATGTGTCTTTATAGTAGAATGATTTATAATCCTTTGGGTATATACCTAGTTATGGGATTGCTGGGTCAAACGGTATTTCTAGTTCTAGATCCTTGAGGAATTGCCCACTGTCTTCTACAATGGTTGAACTAATTTACACTCCCACCAACAGTTCCTATTTCTCCACATCCTCTCCAGCATCTGTTGTTTCCTGACTTTTTAATGATCACCATTCTAACCAACATGTGATGGTATCTCATTGTGGTTTTGATTTGCATTTATCTAATGACCAGTGATGATCAGCATTTTCTTACATTGTTTCTTCACTGCAAAAATGCCTTCTTTTGAGAAGTATCTGTTCATATGCTTTGCCCACGTTTTGATGGGGTTGTTTGTTTTTTTCTTGTAAAATGTTTTTTAGTTCTTTGTAGATTCTGGGTATTAGCCCTTTGCCAGACGGATAGATTGCAAAAATTTTCTCCCTTTCTCTAGGTTGCCTGTTCACTCTGATGATTAGTTTCTTTTGCTGTACAGAAGATCTTTAGTTTAATTAGATCCCATTTTTTGTCAATTTTGATTTTTGTTGCCATTGCTTTTGGTGTTTTGGACATGAAGTCTTTGCCCATGCCTATGTCCTGAATGGTATTGCCTAGGTTTTCTTCTAGGACTTTTATGGTTTTAGGTCTTATGTTTAAGTCTTTAATACATCTTGAGTTAATTTTTGTATAAGGTGTGAGGAACACTTTCAGTTTTCTGCATGTGGCTAGCCAGTTTCCCCAGCACCATTTATTGAATAGGAAATCCTTTCCCCATTGCTTGTTTGTGTCAGGTTTCTCAAAGATCAGATGGTTGCAGATGTGTGGTGTTATTTCTGAGGCCTCTGTTCTGTTCTGTTGGTCTATATATCTGTTTTGGTACCAGTACCATGCTGTTTTGGTTACTGTATCCTTGTAATATAGTTTGAAGTCAGGTAACATGATGACTCCAGCTTTGTTTTTTATGCTTAGGATTGTCTTGGCTATGTGGGCTCTTTTTTGGTTTGATATGAAGCTTAAAGTAGTTTTCTCCAATTCTGTGAAAAGAGTCAATGGTGGCTTGATGGGGATAACTTTGAATCTATAAATTACTTTGGGCATTATGGCCATTTTCACGATATTGATTCTTCCTATCCATGAGCATGGAACATTTTTCCATTTGTGTCCTTTGTTATTTCCTTGAGTGATGGTTTGTAGTTTTCCTTGAAGAGGTCCTTCCCATCCCTTGTAAGTTGTATTCCTAGGTATTTTATTCTCTTAGTAGCAATTTCAAATGGGAGTTCACTCATGATTTGGCTCTCTGTTTGTCTGTTATTGGTATACAGGAATGCTTGTGATTTTTGCACATTTATTTTGTATCCTGAGACTGCTGAAGTTGCTTATCAGCTTAAGAAGATTTGGGGCTGAGACGATGTGATTTCTTAAATCCATGATCATGTCATCTGCAAACACAGACAATTTGACTTCCTCTCTTCCTATTTGAATACCCTTTATTTCTTTCTCTTGTCTGATTGCCCTGGCCAGAACTTCCAATACTATGTTGAATAGGAGTGGTGAGAGAGGGCATCCTTGTTGTATGCTGGTTTTCAAAGGGAATGCATCTATTTTTTTGCCCATTCAGTGTTATATTGGCTGTGGATTTGTCATAAATAGCTCTTATTATTTTGAGATATGTTCCATTGATATCTAGTTTATTGAGAGTTTTCAGCATGAAGTGGTTTTAAATTTTGTCAAAGCCCTTTTCTGTATCTATTGAGATAATCATGTGGTTTTAGTCATTGGTTCTGTTTATGTGATGGATTATGTTTATTGATTTGCATATGTTGAACCAGCCTTGCATCCCAGGGGTGAAGCTGACTTGATCATGGTGGATAAGCTTTTTGATGTGCTGCTGGATTCAGTTTGCCAGTATTTTATTGAGGATTTTTGCATCAATGTTCATCAGGGATATTGGCCTGAAATTTTCTTTTTTTGTTGTGTCTCTGACAGGTTTTGGTATCAGGATGATGCTGGCCTCATAAAATGAGTTAGGGAGGATTCCTTCTTTTTCTATTGCTTGGAATAGTTTCAGAAGAAATGGTACAAACTCCTCTTTGTACCTCTGGTAGAATTCGGCTGTGAATTTGTCTGGTCCTGGACTTTTTTTGGTTGATAGGCTATTAATTACTGCCTCAATTTCAGAACTCGTTGCTGGTCTTTTCAAGGATTCGACTTCTTCCTAGTTTAGACTTGGGAGGATGTATTTTTCCAGGAATTATCCATTTCTTCTAGATTTTCTAGTTTATTTGCTTAGAGGTGTTTATAGTATTCTCTGATGGTAGTTTGTATTTCTGTGGAATCAGTAGTGATATCCCCTATATTATTTTTTATTGTGTCTATTTGATTCTTCTCTCTTTTCTTCTTTATTAGTCTGGCTAGCAGTCTTTGCATTTTGTTGACCTTTTCAAAAAAACAGCTCCTGTATTCATTGAGTTTTTGAAGGGTTTTTTTGTGTCTCTATCTCCTTCAGTTCTGCTCTGATCTTAGTTA
>NW_016805922.1:1229422-1259989 GCF_001698545.2 Rhinopithecus bieti
CAGTTTGCCAGTATTTTATTGAGAATTTTTGCATCAATGTTCATCAGGGATATTGGCCTGAAATTTTCTTTTTTTGTTGTGTCTCTGACAGGTTTTGGTATCAGGATGATGCTGGCCTCATAAAATGAGTTAGGGAGGATTCCTTCTTTTTCTATTGCTTGGAATAGTTTCAGAAGAAATGGTACAAACTCCTCTTTGTACCTCTGGTAGAATTCGGCTGTGAATTTGTCTGGTCCTGGACTTTTTTTGGTTGATAGGCTATTAATTACTGCCTCAATTTCAGAACTCGTTGCTGGTCTTTTCAAGGATTCGACTTCTTCCTAGTTTAGACTTGGGAGGATGTATTTTTCCAGGAATTATCCATTTCTTCTAGATTTTCTAGTTTATTTGCTTAGAGGTGTTTATAGTATTCTCTGATGGTAGTTTGTATTTCTGTGGAATCAGTAGTGATATCCCCTATATTATTTTTTATTGTGTCTATTTGATTCTTCTCTCTTTTCTTCTTTATTAGTCTGGCTAGCAGTCTTTGCATTTTGTTGACCTTTTCAAAAAAACAGCTCCTGTATTCATTGAGTTTTTGAAGGGTTTTTTTGTGTCTCTATCTCCTTCAGTTCTGCTCTGATCTTAGTTATTTTTTGTCTTCTGCTGGCTTTTGAATTTGTTTGCTCTTGCTTCTCTAGTTCTTTTAATTTTGATGTTAAAATGTCGATTTTAGATCTTTCCTGCTTTCTCTTGTGGGCATTTAGTGTGATAAATATCCCTCTACACACTGCTTAAAATGTGTCCCAGAGATTCTGGTACATTGTGCCTTTGTTCTCATTGGTTTCAAAGAACATCTTTATTTCTGCCTTCATTTTGTTATTTACCAGTAGTCATTCAGGAGCAGGTTGTTCAGTTTCCATGCAGTTGTGTGGTTTTGAGTGAGTTTCTTAATCTTGAGTTCTAATTTAATTGTACTGTGATCTGAGAGACTGTTTGTTATGATTTCCATTCTTTTGCATTTGCTGAGGAGTGTTTTACTTCCATTTATGTGGTCAATTTTAGAATAAGTGTGATGAAGTGCTGAGAAGAATGTATATTCTGCTGATTTGGGTGGAGAGTTCTGCAGATGTCTATTAGTTCTGCCTGGTCTAGAACTGAGTTCACGTCGTGAATATCCTTGTTAATTTTCTGTCTCGTTGATCTGTCTAATATTGACAGTGCGGTGTTAAACTCTCCCACTATTATTGTGTGGGAGTCTAAGTCTCTTTGTAGGTCTCTAAGAACTTGCTTTATGAATCTGGGTGCTCCTGTATTGTGTGCATATATATTTAGTATAGTTAGCCTGTCCTGTTGCATTGATCCCTCTCCCATTATGTAATGACCTTGTCTATTTTGATCTTTGTTGGCTTAAAGTCTGTTTTATCAGAGATTAGGATTGCAACTCCTGCTTTTTTTTGCTTTCCATTTGCTTGGTAAACATTCCTCCATCCCTGTATTTTGAGCCTATGTGGGTCTTTGCATGTGAGTTGGGTCTCCTGAATACAGCACACTGATGGATCTTGACTCTTTATCCAATTTGCCAGTCTGTGTCTTTCAATTGGGGCATTTAGCCCATTTACATTTAAGATTAATATTGTTGTGTGTGAATCTGATCCTGCCATTATGATGCTAGCTGGTTATTTTGCCCATTAGTTGATGCAGTTTCTTCATAGTGTCAGCGGTCTTTACAATTTGGTATGTTTTTGCAGTGGCTGGTACTCATTGTTTCTTTCCATGTTTAGTGCTTCCTTCAGGAGCTCTTGTAAGACGGGCCTGGTGGGTCTGGTGGTGACAAAATCTCTCAGCATTTGCTTGTCTGTAAAGGATTTTATTTCTCCTTTCCTTATGAAGCTTAGTTTGGCTGGATATGAAATTCTGGGTTGAAAATTCTCTTCTTTAAGAATGTTGAATATTAGCCCCCACTCTCTTCTGGCTTGTAGGGTTTCTGCAGAGAGATCCACTGTTAGCCTGTTGGGCTTCCCTTTGTGGGTAACTCAACCTTTTTCTCTGGCTGCCCTTAACATTTTTTCCTTCATTTCACCCTTGGTGAATCTGATGATTGTGTGTCTTGGCGTTGCTCTTCTCGAGGAGTATCTTTGTGGTGTTCTCTGTATTTCCTGAATTTGAATGTTGGCCTGCCNGGTCTTTACAATTTGGTATGTTTTTGCAGTGGCTGATACCGTTTGTTCCTTTCCATGTTTAGTGCTTTCCTCAGGAGCTCCTGTAAGGCAGCCCTGGTGGTGACCAAATCTCTCAGCATTTGCTTGTCTGTAAAGGATTTTATTTCTCCTTCACATACGAAGCTTGGTTTGGCTGGATATGAAATTCTGGGTTGAAAATCCTTTTCTGTAAGAACGTTGAATAATTAGCCCCACTCTCTTCTGGCTTGTAGGGTTTCTGCAGAGAGATCCACTGTTAGCCTGTTGGGCTTCCCTTTGTGGGTAACTCAACCTTTTCTCTGGCTGCCCTTAACATTTTTTCCTTCATTTCACCCTTGGTGAATCTGATGATTGTGTGTCTTGGCGTTGCTCTTCTCGAGGAGTATCTTTGAGGTGTTCTCTGTATTTCCTGAATTTGAATGTTGGCCTGCCTTGCTAGGTTGGGGAAGTTCTCCTGGATTATATCCTGAAGAGTGTTTTCCAACTTAGTTCCATTCTCCCCATCATTTTCAGGTACACCAATCAAATGTAGATTTGGTCTTTTCACATAGTCCCATATTTCTTGGAGGCTTTGTTTGTTCCTTCTTGTTCTTTTTTCTCTAATCTTATGTTTTCACTTTATTTCATTAAGTTGATCTTCAATCTCTGATATCCTTTTTTCCATTTGATCGATTAAGATATTGATACTTGTGTATGCTTCACGAAGTTCTCATGCTGTGTTTTTCAGCTTCATTAGGTCATTTATATTCTTCTCTAAACTGGTTATTCTAGTTAGCAATTCGTCTAACCTCTTTTCAAGGTTCTCACCTTCCTTGCATTGGGTTAGAACATGCTCCTTTAGCTTGGAGGAGTTTGTTGCTACCCACCTTCTGAACCCTACTTCTGTCAATTCATCAAACTCATTCTCCGTGCAGTTTTGTTCCCTTGCTGGTGAGGAGTTGTGATCCTTTGGAGGGCAAGAGGCCTTTTGGTTTTTGGAATTTTCAGTCTTTTTGAGCTGGTTTCTCTCCATCTTTGTGGATTTATCTACCTTTGGTCTTTGATATTGGTGACCTTTGGATGGGGGTTTCTGAGTGGATGTGCTCTTCCTTTCTGTTTGTTAGTTTTCCTTCTAATTGTCAGGCCCCTCTGCTGCAGGTCTGCTGGAGTTTGCTGGAGGTCTACTCCAGACACTGTTTGCCTGGGTATCACCAGCACAGGCTGCAGAATAGCAAAGGTTGCTGCCTGTTCTTTCTTCTGGAAGCTTCCTCCCAGAGGGGCACCTGTCAGATGCCAGTCAGAGCTCTCCTGTATGATGTATCTGTTGGCCCCTACTGGGAGATGTCTCCCAGTCAGGATACACCGGTGTCAGGGGCCCACTTGAGGAGGCAGTCTGACCCTTAGCAGAGCTTGAACACTATGCTGGGAGGTCTGCTGCTCTCTTCAGAGTCATCAGGCAAGGATGTTTAAGTGTGCTGAAGCTGCACCCACAGCTACCCCTTCCCCCTGGTGCTCTGTCCCAGGGAGATGGGAGTTTTATCTATAAGTTTCTGACTGGGACTGCTGCCTTTTTTTCAGAGGTGCCCTGCCCAGAGAAGAGAAATCTGTCAGTCTGGCCACAGCAGCCTTTCTGAGCTGCTGTGGGCTCTGCCCAGTTCGAACTTCCCTGTTGCTTTGTTTACACTGTGAGGGGAAAACTGCCTAATAAAGCCTCAGCAATTGTGGACATCCTTCCCCCAACCAAGCTTGACCATCCCAGGTTGATCTCAGACTGCTGCTGTGCTGGCGGTGAGAATTTCAAGCCAGTGGATCTTTGCTGGGATCCACGAGACAGACCACTTGGCTCCCTTGCTTCACCAGAGGAGTGAACGGTTCTGTCTCGCTGGCATTCCAGGTGCCACCAGAGTGTGGAAAAAAAACTCCTGCAGCTAGTTTGGTGTCTGCCCAAAAGGCTGCCCAGTTTTGTGCTGGAAACCCAGGGCCCTGGTGGTGAAGGCACTGGAGGGGATCTTCTGGTCTGCAGGTTGAGAAAACCATGGGAAAAGCGCAGTTATCTTGGCCGGAGTGCGCAGTACGGTCCCTAATGGCTTCCCTTGGCTGGGAGAGGGAGTTCCCGACCCTTTGTGCTTCCTGGGTGAGGCAACGCCCCACCTTGCTTTAACTCCCCCTCCTTGGGCTGCACTCACTGTTCAACCAGTCCCAAAGAGATGAACTGCATACCTCAGTTGGAAATGCAGATATCACCCGCCTTTTGCGTCAGTCTTGCTGGGAGCTGCAGATGGGAGCTGTTCCTATTCGGCCATTTGCCAGCAATCCTTAAAATACTTTCTAAATGGACCTTGACAGTAAAAGCTTGTCGGCTCTTAATTTAGATCCACAACATATTTGGTTGAAGTTAGATTTTTATATTATCAAATGGACTTTTCACTTCCTAGTGAAAATCTTTCCTTCTTTCCACAAACATTCATTTAGCAGCTACTATGTGCTAGGCATTGGTGATACATAGAAGAGAAATATGGCTTGCATCCTTCAGGATTTCACAGTTTGGTAACATTGCCCTCAACTTGCATGGGCTTCCCCATACCAGCAGAGCCATGTGTAAGTTAACTCAACACACACTTCCTGAATAAAACCTAGAATGTGCCAGATGTTATGTTAGGGATAAGAGACTTATCCATAAGCAAGGCTTTGTCTCAGTTCTCAAGGGGTTCCTATTCTTAAAGAGTGGCCATACAGAGAGGTGAGTCACTGACACCATGATCAGCCAACACCATGACATACAGTGAGTACTCACAGACATGGCTGGATAACAGAAGTGCTGTGAGAGCCCAGAGGGGTCAGAAAAATACCATTTTTATTTAGGCTCATGAAATATGACTAAGATAGAAGTAGCAAAAGAATCTTGATCTTCATGTTATCTGCAAGGAGGCTGTGAAACCACCCCTTTCTTTTTCTTGGCAAGCCTCGCCACATACCCAGCTATGAGGAATGTGAACACTGGTCGTAGTGCTCATTAAATTAGTCATCTTGATAATTACAGGTTCTCAGAAATAACTGCTAATCAGCCTGAATAGAGAGCTTCTCTCAGGATTCACTGAAAATGCATCTAAGATAGGGTTGTTAACTCTGCGTATATGTTTAAAGAAAGTTATATATGTTTTTTAAAAGATATATTTCCTTAAGGGCTCTTACTAACCTAATATCATATCAGAATGGAAGTTCAGTATTCCTCCCCTACTGTTTTAAAGCTCTATGTCTTGGGAGCAGATGGTAAGGTGTTTGAAGTCTCTATCCATAGAGGAATTTTTTCCCTCTCTCAGTAGACTGCTGTAAAACAGCAGGTATGAGAGGGCACTTGTCAGGTGTCTGCAGTTACAAAAGAAAAATACTAACAAAGTCAGCTTATTAGAAAAAAGATGGCTGGGCATGAAGTAGTTTATGATAATCCAGTAATTAACCAGTGGCCAAAGCCTGTGCTTTTCACATTGGAGTGATGAATAAGAACCTTCCACATGCAGTAGTAAATCCCAAGTTGAAATAGAAATATTACTTGCTTTATTAAAAGGTTTGATCTCCCAGGTTGTTGATATTGCTGATATTTTATTTTGGTTTTCTATCTTGGTGTTGTCACAGATTTGATTTCAAATAACCAAACTGGTTATTTTATTTGGTTTTAATTGACTAAATGACCCCCTTACACTGGTTTTCTCTTGGTATACTCTCCCATTTCTTCTTTTTGTTTTTTCTTTTTTAAATCTAGAAATCTAGAATTAACTAAGAGTTAAGGAGAAATGTTCTGCATTTTCCTGACTGGAATAACTGAAGCAGTGGGTAGTTTGGAACATGAGTTATTTGAGATTTCTACTTGGAATTTCTTTTTCTGAAGGTCTCTGAGTTGGGACCATGCTCACTTTGATAGAAAGGAAGTGATACTGTAACTTTGTGTATCAGTTGCACGATAGGAATGATGACTGACTTACATTATTTAAAATTCTATTAACATGTTCTAGTCTCTTTGTCCATGTAGTGTTTTTAGATTGGCTTCCTACTGGGAAAGTGTTCCAAACAGTAACTTGGAATCTTGCTTTTTTAAAAAGTATAAAATGATGGTAAAGTTGCAAGCATTGGTGAAATGCCAACTGTGTGCTAAGTACTGAGCTAAAAGTATTTTTTAGCACAGCAGTTGGCAAATTTTTCTATGGAAGAAGAGAAAGTAAATACTTTAGGCTGTGTCACAATTACCCAGTTCTGTAGTATAGCATGAAAACTGGCATAGATAATACTTAAACAAAGGTGTGGGTCTTGCTTGTGTTTCAATGAAACCAAAATCAGGTAGTGAGCTGGATTTGGCTCATGGGCTGTATCTTGCAGATCCCTGATTTAGAGTGTTGGGAAGGGTTGTGAGAAGTCATCTACTCATCTCCTGTATCCCAGGCTATTGCAAACCATGGCCCTTAGATCTCAGGGTTTCCCAGTGATGGCTGGGCCTCTGTCCCAACTCTTCCCTTCAACCAGAGTAGCACAACTGAAAATCCATTTATATTATGGGACTTTGCAGAAGATTCACTTGAGCAAAGCATTTCTCAACTAGTTTTAAAAGATTTGAAGACCCTCAATTTTCATCCAATTTTACAGTTGAAGCACTGAGGCCAACAGAAGCTGATTTCCCCCTAAATAATGCATTTAGTTATTTCCAGAGCTGGGACTTCTACTCAGCACTAGAGATTCCCAGACTCTCAGTTCTAACTACACTGTGTGGGCTCCATATTTTCAAAATTCCCACCAAAGGAAAGACTTGTGTCTGCTTTTTGTTTGTTTGTTTTAAATAACAGCTACTTGCCAGCATGAGCAATTTGTGAACAGAAATCACAGTATCAAGAGACTGTATGACATTTCTCTGGAGTTGAGAGCCTCAACAATTCTACGTACAGTCTTAAAGCAGATTTTGAACACATACTCTATGACCTTGTCCTTGTGAAGGTTCATACGATCACATCCATACCTCAGATGGTGGAGAAAAAAAAAAAAAAGGTCTGTGATGTAATTTTCTGGAAGCTGGTGATAGCCAGTGTTTATTTTACATCATTCTCCTGCTTCATATAGATCCACCCAGCCATTATGTTTCCCTAGTCTCTGCCTCAAATACAAAATTGAATTGTGAATTAAATTTAAAAATCTATGACGCTTTTGACCTTGATGGAAGAAGTGGTACTAGACGCTCCCTGTAGCACAGTGGGGAAAACCTAAGAACTGAAGAACAAAGATTTGTCTGGTTCTGCATGCCCAGATCTGCTACTCAGGTCTGGTGTCCCAGGCCAGTGGTGGTCCGATCAGGTGAAGGCCATCAGTTACCTAGCCTGTGTGCTGACTTTCACAGGACTTCAGCCTGGCCACCACCCTGGAGACCATTATGGAAATTTTGTGAAACTTTCTAAAGAAGGCAAAAGCCCAAATCAATTTTCAATTTGTATCTCTTCCTCTGAATATAGCACACTGAAACCTCAAACAAAGGTTATTTCAGAAAGGAAACAGAAATGTCTTACTCAGTTAAAGCAAATATTCTTCCAGAACTTTGGCTAATTCCTATACACTCTGTTTATTTTGAAGAGAAGAGGGGAGATAAATAACACAACAGAAAATTCTATTTCAGATAACCAATTATAAATATGCCCTCTCCTGTAAAAATCACGTTGTTTTATATGTGTAAATTTAGAATATTTTCTACTGCCTTATTCTCTGGCACAAAATATGGTGTTTCACGTCATCTAATTAATGCATTTTGTTGTTTTTGGTGTGAAGCATCACTTTGCATTATTCACTTAGAAGACTATATATTAAAGCTCTCTTGATGGAATTCCATTTTGTGCATATGTCTGCAGTGTATATGCAGTTTGTGCATGCATGCATGCAGTGTTTATGTAGTATTTGTATATGTATTTTCTCAAGAAAGTAGCATTCAGTAATACAGTTTTATTTTGTTCCATTATTTTTATAATTCATTTGTTTTAAGAACACAGTATCATTTATGTGAGAATTAATAACAGGGTTTGTGGAAGAAATTGTAAATGTTTTCCTGATGGCTTTTTATATGGCTTATTGTTATTTTTAAATTGTCTTTTAGTTATAGAAGAATTATGGCAACATTATAGCAAGTACTGAAAGTAGAGGGGAAAATATCACCTAGATGTGTAGAGGACTTATAGAACGGTTTGGATAATTTCAGTTTTCACCTGGATTTAAATCTTGTAGCCAGACTTCTCTGCTCAGAATTCCAGAGAACTTGATGAACTAGGAGTATCCCCAGCCCCCAACCTGCCTAGATGACCAAGGCACCTCAAGGATCTCTGGGTGGATAAATAAGAATTTAGAGAGCTGAGAAGAGCAGAAGGTGATCTACCTGGGAGGATAAGAAAGCAAATGGACCAGTCTGGAGACAGGACACAGCACATCATGTTTGGCAAACCAAGGAAGGCACCATAGACTTGGAATATAGGGTCCCTGGAGTGGAGCAGAGTGGGGAAGGAGTTGAGGTGAAAGGGAGTTTTGAATCAGATTGTAAAAAGGCTTAAATTTCGGATTCTGGCGTTGAGGCTTTACTTGTTGGGCAAGGAGTGGAGTGAAGCCCTATCAGCAGCACCTGCCAGAGTCCTTGCTCAAATTCCTCCATCCCAGAGACAAAGAAATAGATGAGGGGTTACAACTAGCCAAGGAGAAGGCTCAGCCCAGCCATGGGGTGGGGATGGGGTCACAAAAGGAGTGTCCACTTTTCTCTCTTTCTTCTTCACCTCACCTCGTTTCGCAAAGAAACTGCAGGTGCTGCCCACCTCTCTGTCTCCAGGGTCTGGGTCGTCATTGTAGCCTGTATTCAGGAGGATAGGAAAAGAAGCCAGCCTGGAATTTAATATGCAATTGATGCTTTGACAGCAACATGGCTGTGCCTGAAGGACCAACCTGAGATGGTTTTAATAGCCGAGAATGACCAGCAAGTTATACAATCAGACTGAGATGTCGTTAAGAACATGTCTACCCAGCAAACCACAGGAATTCTACAAGGGATAATTGGTGACAATTCTTAAAAAAGATAAAAACAGTTCATATTGAGACTTGAACAAATTGAGACCAACTTCTAAATAAGTTATAGCACACAGTGATAGGAAATTAAAGTAATGCACATGAGAAATGATTTATAGAAATGGGTAAGTGTTGGGATTTCTGTATTATCTATATATTACTGTTTCTAGGGACTGAAGGAAATTTTTTAAAAAATCAAGATAATATGGTTTTTTTATTATTATGCAGAAGATCCTTCAGTATTTTGCTCAATTTTATGGTGCAATAATATGATTTGGTTGTCTTAAGAACTTAATAATTAAAAAAACCTCTTTCCCCATTGAGTTGAAATTCGTGTTTTAGTCTTATTAGTTTTCCTATTATAACTGTTAAGGACTCCCCACTGGCCCCTCTCCCCTCAACCTGATGAACATTTGAAGTGCATTTCTCTGTGGAGAAACTCCTTTAATGGTTTCAATCTATCAAGATGTTCTTTTGAGATTATTACAAAGAAGCATTGTTGGTTAATCAAAAAAGAAAGGAAAATAAAAGGGAACAAAGAAGACACTGTAAAGGAAGCCTGTGCTTGCTGGGCTCTAGATTAAATAGTCACATTTAAACCCATGCTCAGAGAGAAGCTGCAATGAGGGCAGCCCCCACACTCATTTTACTCAGCATTCCTGGAGGGCAAGAGGGCAAATCCTAAGGGCCTGTCTATGGGTAATCTGCATTAAAGGAGGGAATGGATTGGAGAGGTAGAAGAGATAGGAGAAAGATGACTCAATACATTGTTTTGATTTTTGGCAGAAGAAGGAATGGATAGAAGATTATTTATTCAACACACACACACATCTGGAGATAACTCATTTTTTTCACTTTTATAAGAAAAGAAATTTTTATCATGGCCACTAATGAAAAAATACTATCAATCATCATAAATAGAAGATTCACATTAATGCATGTTAAAACATATGTAGTTATTAGAATTAAAATTCAGGATCTGCCAAAAATAACCTCTAGTACCACCAATGTGGTGCTATTGTGGTGAGAGAACTACTTTTACTCGCTGCCATAACGCAGCTTAAAAAAAAAAAAGGTATTAATCTCTTTTCTATTGTCATCTAATTTTGAACAAAGGCATTAAGTCCAAAGTTAGATTCATCAATCATAACACAGGAAATGTTACTGACATCCATTAAGAACTCCGCAGTTGATTAGCTCACTTGATTAAGTAGTGGTGCAGCTGATGGGAAAACAGGAGAGAAGCCTGCTACTCTAGCAAAGAGAATTTCCAGCTCTGTGTCTCCAGGGAGTAAGAAAAGAGAAATGGAAAATAGAAGACAAAGCTGGCTGCTTCAACAGTAACTCAGTGCTCTCCATAACAGCAATCCCACGCTTGGTCTCCAGAGGTACATCTCAGTTCCCTTTTCAATACCCAAAAGGAGGGATTTGGCAGATTTTTTTTTTTTTTTGAGGATGGGTAGGTAGGGGATAACCATAGCTGTCATTAGTAAAGTAAAGCCCCCAAGTTAAAAACAAACAAACAAACACATCACATTGTCTGATGTGAAGGATACCTGAATGCTGACATTAACCAATTGTCACTTTTTGGGCAACTGCATAGAAATAATGTCGAAATGTTCCTCTATTTTTTTTTAACAGCAATTTTCCTGAGAGGTTGGAAAATCAGGAGGAGGCAAGCCAATGACATTTTGATTGCAGGTCCCACTTGGAAAGGCATTGTGGAACTTTCTGGTTGACAAAGTCAAAACAAAAACAAAGTAAATGACAAATCCACCACCTCAATCTGCATTGTATTTTTTGTTTTTAAAGAAAATGGTAAAACTTTTGCTGCTGCTTTTAGTGACTGAGATTTTCAAGAGAGGATTGAAGAAATTATTATTATTATTATTATTATTATTTTTNTTATTATCAGTCTCATTGGCAGCTAAGAAACCTGCTTTGAGATGGGTAGTTGCTTATTAATAATACTGCTTTCCACTTCAGCCTCATCTGTAAGGCACTGAACTAGCTGCTACTGGGTCTTCAACCTACCTTCAGACTTCTACTTCATGAAGTCTTTCCACATCTACCGTGAGATGGATCACTTCTCCATCCCAGCACTTTTTGGGCATCTCCCCTATGACATAGGAGAGATGGTATATCTATGTAATAGATGTAATGATGTTGCGCAAGGCTGAGCAACCTCAGCCTTGCTCTAAAATTATTTACATCATAGTTTACCATTCTTTGAGGGTGGGACTTTGCATTTCATAGAATAATTGAACACTTAGAGAATGAATTGAATGAATGCGTGGATGGGGAATTGGATGGAGGAATAGATACATAATGGTAGATGAATGAATGGATGGATGAAGGGATGGATGGTCAAGGAGGAAATAGAAAAATAATTGCAACTATTCTTTTCTTGGAGGTGCACTGGTGTCCAATAAGCATGTAATGCAGGCAGTACTGCTAATGCCTACATAACACGCCAACATCAACTAGAGCTTGGCTTTACCTCCATTTGAAAAAAAATTATTTTCCAAAAATAATTTTTAAAATTTAAAAATTTGAAAAAAGAGAAAAAGAATTGTGACTTTTACAATAATGGTTTACTGTGTGATGGTGTTGTTTAAAATATTTTTTGCTCTGATTTTTTGTCATTTTCCTTTGAGTCTACCCTCTAGTTTCCTTCATAATTTAGAAATAACATTTGCCATAGCTTCACATGTAGACTTATTAGGAGGGAACTACAGGGAGAGTTTTATTTTAAACTTATGACTTTTTTTTTCATCACATCTTGAGACAGTCACATAAAAACTTTATGGAACAGTATTGATAAATTGTAAGAACATAATAGCTAAAGCTTTTTCTTTTTCTTTCTTTTTTTCTTTCTTTGTGTTCATGGCTGTTCTTAATATTTATGCTAGAGGCTTGAAAAAATTAAGTTTTAAAAATTTTTTTCTCTATCTTTTTTAATAGAAAAAAAAAATGGCAGGGTAGTTAAAATTTACCCCTAAAGCTATGGAAATAAAAATGATCTATCTTCCAAGCCACCTCTATAAATGTTCCTTGAAATTAAATGGACTGTCTTGAAAACAAGATACTAAACTTTATACCAGTTTCCTATTCATACATAGATGTAATATCAATTGTGTCTCCTATTATTGCCTTTCTAAGTGTTTTGTTTGTACAAAAACTATGTTTAAAACATATCATCATCCAATACAGTGTCTGTAAGAAAAACAATGATTGATTTGGATAGATATGAATGTTAATATCTTTTTCTTTGAATTTCTGGCTTGCATTTTTGTTAAAAGTATGATATTAAATATATATATGCGGCCGGGCGCAGTGGCTCAAGCCTGTAATCCAAGCACTTTGGGAGGCCGAGACGGGCAGATCTTGAGGTCAGGAGATCGAGACCATCCTGGCTAACACGGTGAAACCCCATCTTTACTAAAAAATACAAAAAAACTAGCTGGGTGAGGTGGTGGGTGCCTGTAGTCCCAGCTACTCAGGAGGCTGAGGCAAGAGAATGGCGTAAACCCGGGAGGCGGAACTTGCAGTGAGCCGAGATCCGGCCACTGCATTCCAGCGTGGGCGACAGAGCGAGACTCTGTCTCAAACAAACAAACAAACAAACAAACAAACAAACAAATATATATATGCACATCTGATCATAAAACAGGGTATGAGTGCTGATATATTTTAGAGGCAAGAGATGATGAAAGATTGGGAGGTAAAGGATTGGTGAAAAATTGGGAGGTGAAGCAGTATAAAAATGAGTATGAGACCGTCTTAAAATATTTAGCATTACTGTAATAACTGTAATGAATTTGTGACCCAAGTAATTTATGGTCAGAGTGGTGTTAAATGTTGGTAATAATAATGCTAGGCTATGCTGCAAGAACAAATAAACCCTGGTATTACCTTGGTGTAACACATCAAAGGTAGATTTCTCACTCTGGCAGCCTCTTCCATCTTGATTATGACATCTAGTATTTCTAGATAATTTCTAGATCACCAGGGCAGGAAGAGAGACCTCGAGAAGGCTCACCAACTCTTATTTGCATCAGCCTAGAAGGGACATGTACCATGTCCATTTACAGTTCATTGACGAGAACTAGTTACAGGTTCTGAACCCTGAGTCCAAGGAAAGCTAGTGATAATCATGGAGACATAATCCAAGCTATGATTCTGATTTCAACCTGGACCTTATGTACAACTTGAGAGCACATGCTGGTCCTGTCATTTCCTAGCCTATGAGTCCAGTAACATTCTGGGACTACTAACTCATACCTAGAAAGAGCTCTTTTCCTCATTCTAGATATCCTACTCCTACCACACACCACCCACATAGAGCAGAGGTTAGGAGTAGGAGTGGTATAGTTCATTAACTCTCAGTATTTTTCTTCACAGCAATCAGTGTGTATGTGGGGAATTAAAAAAAAAATTGTCTTTTAATCTTTCTTCCAATCCCTCAAAGATTGGGAAGAAGACTTGTGACAGTTGAAGCATCTTTTTGCAGGATATAGAAAGGAAAGGGACTAAACCAGTATCTCTTTTAGCTAGCAGGGGAAAGATAGTAACTCCAATATGTTAACAATTATTCTACATCACTGTCATCAACAAATGTATGCTCCATCCATCCATCCATCCATCCATTCTCCATCCTTCTATCTAAATTTTAGTGGTCCCAGGCCAAGTACAGGACCCTTGAAAGTCAAAGAAAAATCTCTTAGACCTGGTTAGTCTTTTCTTATTACCCTTCTCCTTCAACAGACACATTGTTTATCAACTGTGCTAAATTACAACCTCCTTAAGGCTTTGAAAGGTTTGAGTTTCACTCACTTCTGTATTCCCAGCATCAAGTAAAAACCTGACTCAGAAGGGGTGCCATAGAAACATTTGGGGTACATGAGTGAATGCTTCTCTCCACTCAGCCCTGCAAGGCTAGTTTGGCTGGGAGTTGAATTTGTTGCTCTAACAGCCTCTTCACAGCTTTGTCCCAGAAAGTTCTTTCCACCCTGATGTCCCTGGCTTTAGGAAATGAGTGATTCTGATGGTGGCCTCTAGATGACCACACCAACAGTCAGTACCGAAGTTGTTGTAAGGGTTTGCTTCAGAAAAAGAAAAATCCTATTTGATTCAAAATTTTCTATAGCCCTGTATAGGAATTAGCTTAGAAAAAATAAATGCACCTCCTTTCTGCTTTCTTTGTGTGCCTGTCTTCCTTCAGGCTACTTCCAGGTTGTCCCTTGGCCATCATCCCTCTCATCTATACTGAGATCCTACTTTTTTGTGACTGGAGCTCTCACCTCCAAGGCTTCTCTTTCTATTTTCCCCCAAATATTAGGCCCATATTTTCAACTTCTATCTAGACACATTGACAGGGTATTCCACCCACACCTGATGCTCAGATGCTCAGTGTGTTCCAAACAGAACCAGACTTATCTGTCTTAGTTAAGGATACGGTTTGGCTGTGTTTCCACCCAAATCTCATCTTGAATTATAGTTCCTATAATCCCCACGTGTTATGAGAGGGACCCTGTGAGAGGTAATTGAATCATGGGGGCTGTTACCCTCATGCTGTTCTTGTGATAGATAGATTTCTCACGAAATCTGATGGTTTTATAAGGGGCTTTCCTTGCCATTCACTGTCATTCTTTCTCCTGCTGCTTTGTGAAGAAGGACATATTTGCTTCCCCTTCCACCATGATTGTAAGTTTCCTGAGGCCTCCCCAGCCATGCAGAACTCTGAGTCAATTAAACGTCTTCCCTTTATAAATTAGCCGATCTCAGGTATGTCCTTATAGCAGCATGAGAGTGGTCTAATACGGTTAAACATACCACATTCTCTCTTCACTGACACTCAACGCCCCAGAGTCATGTTCAGCTGTGCTCATTTGCCATCCTTCCACTCCCAGGACTGGTCCATTGTCAATGCTGTCTCTTCTCCAGGGTGACTCGCCCATCATTTGCTTTCACTGTTAGACCTTCATACCCGCTTCATGCTATGTTTTGACTATACAACTTCTATCTCTTATTTTAATTTATTTTTAACTCTTCCTGTTCTTCCTACAGAGTCCAGCTAATGACATTTACAAAATCACTTCTATGATATAACACCGTGAATGGTTCTATTTGCACTCCAAGTAACTTCCAAATACTAGTGTAGCATTCAAGCCTTTGGTCATCTGTCTCCAGCCTTACCTCCACTCCTATAGTCTTCAGCCAGACCACACTACTCTTTCTTTGGCACCTCAGACGTGGCTCATGTCACTTCTTCCATATGCAGAGAAAGTTACTCAAATCCTTATGTGAAGACATTCTAGTTACTCTTCAAGTGCCAGTTCAGCTGACTTTCCTAATCTCTACAATGGGATTCAGTCTTGACTTCCTATAACTCCAACTCAGGTGTAGCAAGAAGATTTCATCTCAGGAACAAAATCTGGTTAGTTAATAAAAACTGGAGACTTGTTTTGAGAGGGATTCTCAGACTGTATCTAGGCTCAGTGGGAAAGATTGTCGTGTTCATTAGCAGTGTCTGTCTAGAGCACGAAAGAGGGATTGAGACATTAATGTTGCCTAGATGCCTTCTGTGGTCTCCCTTTGTCTTCTCTTATGTATGCAACGTCACTTACACTAATTGCTAAGTTCTTTAAAGGCATAAATTGTATCCTGCTGAATTATTTACCCGATTCTTGAGTTTACCTGCACCGTGTCCTAAGATCATTAGACATTTCAAAATGTTTGTTAAATAAATCCCCTAATGCTTGATATGCTGTTCAGTTACAAAAGATTGAAGAGCTGTGAGCCCAGCTGTGACTGCATTGATCAGGCAGCTGTATTACATTACAGTGTCTACTCCTTCAAGTATCAGTTTGCTAAGGAATCTGACTGTGCTGACTTGAGAACTCCTTCTGCACTGTTACCTCTGGTGATTAATGAGACCAGGCACCACTGGATGAATGGATGACATCCAATACTCTATTATCACCTGTAATAGAATTAACTTTCAAGTAGCATTGATAAATTCTAGTTTTAGGCTTACTTTCCATAGGCCAGCAAAGCAAGTTGTCAGATATTAAGTCCCTTAGCCAAAGTAAAAAGCCAAGAGCTGGCTTGAAACACATCTTAAAGGAAGGCAATATTGATTTTGTGATCCTTAAAATGCCCCAACCGTAAGATAATTTAAAAATTGTGCAAATAACTATAGAATTATAACTTCTGGGTTTTCTTCTCCCAGATATATATCTCAAATATTTCAATTTGTCTTATAACGTGGTTTTCAGAAGCAACTTCATTCTGTTCCCTCTCCTCTGAATATCTTCTATCTGATGATGTACCCAGAATTGGTAAATATTCTAGATGAAGCCTGACCAGTCAAGATCAAGGTCAAGATCAACAATAATATCTCTGTGGTCCTGTACTCTATATTTCTGTCATTACAACCGAAGGACACATTTATCTCTCAGTGGCTGCATTACATGTATCATGAAATTGATGGACACCTGAAATTCCTCATCAGTAAAAAACATCTTATTTCACCTCGAGTTGGATAGACCTTTTTCTCTTTGACAGAAAATCTAGTGCTATCTGGCCTAGTCCTTAAAGGGAAACTATTGGGAAATGTCAAGAGACAGGTGAATGTCTGGGCCACAGTACAATGTCATTGAGATTCTATTTCCATCTCTTCGTCCTTCAACTCCACATTGTCTGTACTGGCTACACTCTCAGACAGCCTCTCCTGTCATGGAAGCAACATGACTGCAGCATCTCCAGCTTAAATTGTTCTTGGTTCAAGTTTAACTGAAGAAGAAAAAAGCACCACTTCCTGAAAGTCCCAAATAAGCCCTGGAATTCATTTTGATAGAAAAAATTTGATTGTGTGGTCATTTTTGAATAAATCACTGTGTCTTAGAGGATTCGGTGAGCTGACAGACCAGCCTGGGTCATGTGCCTCAGCATTGGAATTGTGCTGAGGACCATATGTTTTCAGTAGGGGAGAGGATAGTTCTCTTCAAAGAAGTGAGGGCACCGTCACCAAAAAGGTGGGAAAGATGCTGCACAGACCCCAAATAGCCAATGCTCTCTGCAACACAATTATTCTTTAAACCTCCTAAAGGCAGAAATTATGGCTTACTAATTTTTTTAACACCCCAATCCTACCTTTAACAAATGACACAATAAATATTCCAGAACTAGTTGTTAATTGAATGAGTGCATGAACCAATGGCAGCAAAATGAGTAAATTTGAAATGGCTTAACGTTAAAAATATCTTTGTCTCTGACTTGATGCATTGTAAAATATAAACCAAACCAACTTAAAAGTGTCAACCGTGTTGACATGAAGGAAAACAAAAGTGTGAAAAACTTAATATGGCATTACGAGGACAGTTTTCTCTGTAGTACTAGTGAGGAGAAATGATATGTCTTAAGTGCAAAGAAAGCAGAATATTTTCTTCTAGGACAAAAGAAATGAAAACAGAGCTTGATTGACAGCCTAGTAACATTAATAATACTTTGAAGGTAGAGAGCTGCTCTTACTTTAAACATCCCAGAGCAATTCTATCAGAAGAATAAACACTCTCTATTCCAAATTCAAACACTTGCAGTTGCCTTTGGTTGAGGCAATTGTATTCTAACAGCAACATGGCAACTTTAACAAGCTATTTACATTTCTATGTAAAATCTCAGTATCCCCTAACTCTGATTCTATCCCCTCTTTCCTTTGAGGGTGCTTTATTTGACACAATGTGGTACTGGATCCTGTAGGTACCCATATCCCCTGGCCTCTTTACCATTTGAGTGCACTCTGGACATTCCTGCATCTCTCTTGGCTGGGTTCTCTCTTGACTGCTGGAGCAAGATGCCTGATGATGGAAAAAGGCCAGATAATGAACACCTTTGTGAGCTTTCCTCCAACCAACGATGGACTGGAATTGGTGGATAGAGCCTCCAGAGGGCTCTTCTTCACCTCCAGTTGGGATGACTTGGAGATATGATCTACACTGACTTCCAAAGATTCATCAGAAATAAACTCTGATTTCACATCCTTCCAACTTGCTCAATCACACACCTATTGGTTTTCTTCCATTCTCTGCTTTACCTCCCCCTCACCTTCCAGAATCTTCCAAGATTACTCCCAAATAAAGTACTTACATTTCAGTCATTCCAATCTTGTCTCAGAGACTGCTTCTTGGGGAATCCAAAGTACAGCAGTTGTTTTCAAGGAAAAAAAGTTATTTTCTTTCCTTAGAGTGGGGTAATCAAATGTCCTCAAATCATGAAGGCAACTGTCCCAGTGAGGACAGGGAAATACACAGGCATAGGTTGGGTGGGTAGTCTGCAGCTGCTGTGAGGATATGCTGCCCCTGAGGCCTCAACAATGGCTTTTATGGTGTGTTTGATGCCAGCCAGTGAGGGGAGATTCCTAGACAGCAGCAGGACCTCAACTCTAGGGAATGTTCAGGCTCTTGACACCATTGGAAGAATTTAAGGATGAGTCAGAGAGTAGCGAGAATATAAGAATTTTTATTGCAAAGCAAAAGTACACACTCAAGAGAAGAGTGCCTCACAGGGTATGAACTTTCCTTTATTATGGGTTTTCTTTAATTAGAGGGTGGTATTCATTAGATTCTATAGAAGAGGCAGGGATTTCCCTGAAATGAAGTGTCATGTATTGTTATACCAAAAATGGTCATATTCAGAACTGTCATGGTACCCGTAGGTATGGATTTAGCATGCTAATGAGCATATAATTAGGACCTAGGTGAAAGCTGGGTCAAATCTAATGCCATGTTGGATTCTGCCTTTTTTAACCAACTTTTGCCCACATCCCGTTTGTCAGGGACTTAGCCCCTTGTTACTGCAGCTACAGTTGGTTCTAACAGTTCCTTCCTCACCAGTCATGTGAGTATTTCTTTTTTTTTTTTTTTTTTGAGACAGAGTCTTGCTCTGTCACCCAGGCTGGAGTGCAGTGGTGCAATCTCAGCTCACTGCAACCTATGCCTCTTTGGGGGTTCAAACGATTCTCCTGCCTCAGCCTCCTGAGTGGCTGGGATTATAGGCGCCTGCCACCATGCCCAGATAATTTTTGTATTTTTAGTAGAAGTGGGGTTATACCATGTTGGCCAGGCCGGTCATGAACTCCTGACCTCAAGTGATCCACCTGTCTCGGCCTCCCAAAGTGCTGGGATTACAGGCGTGAGCCACTGTGCCGGCCTCATGTGAGTCTTTATTGGCTGCCTTGCATTAATTGTTCCCTCATGACTGTCCTGTGACCACCCCATTATTCCTATCTCAGATTGAGATGAGAAAAGCACTGATGGTCTCCAAAGCATGAGAACTCGGAGCAACTGCAGTCAATTGACACCCTTGGATGGATGTTCCAGGGAGGAGAGTCCATACCAGAGAGTAATGTAGTCCACAGTATCTCAAAACTGGCTGTGAACCCAGGCATGCCAGCTCTGGAGATCTGGCTTTGACCCAGGGATGGGCATAATTTTTCTGAAAGGGCTAAATAATAAATGTTTTAGGACTTGCAGGCTGTATTAGGGTTTTCTAGAGGTACAGGACTAATAGGATAGATGTATTATGAAAGGGAGTTTATTAAGGAGTATTGACTCCCACGATCACAAGGTAAAGTCCCACAGTAGGCCGCCTGCAAGCTGGGAAGCAAGAAAGTCAGTCCCAAAACCTAGAAAGTAGGGAAGCCGACAGTGGTATAGTTCAGTCTGTGGTCAAAGGTCCAAGAGTCCAAAAGCTGAAGAGCTTAGAGTCCAATGTTTGAGGGTAGGAAGCATCCAGCATGTGAGAAAGACGTAGGCTGGAAGACTCAGCCAGTCTAGTTCTTCCATGTTCTTCTGCCTGCTTTTATTCTGGTGGAGCTGCCAGCTGATTAGATTGTGCCCACCCAGATTGCGGGTGGGTCTGCCTCTCCCACTCCACTGACTCAAATGTTAATCTCCTTTGGCAACACCCTCACAGAAACACCCAGGAACAACACTTTGCATCCTTTAATCCAATCAGTTTGATCACAGGCCATAAAGTCTCCCTTACAACTACTCAACTCTGCCTTTGTAGCAGGAATGCAGCATTTGCCAGCACCCAAACAAATGAGCATGGTTGTGTTCCAGTAAAATTTTATTTATAAAAACAGAGGAGGGTCAGCTTCGTTCTTTGTAGTTTGCTGATCCCTGCTCTAACTCCACTACTTAACATTTTTATATAAAAGGCTGTTTTTGGATAGGGGAGCCCAATTGTGAGGTTTTGGTGTGGGTTTTCTGACAAGTCACACCTAGTATGTACTTCTTTGTGGTGGGATGTCGGGGGATAGAGTGCGAAGAATAGGGGAATTACGGTATAGTGTGGGAGGTAAGATGGAAGAAAAAGGAAAAAGCAGAAATGGGAACTGCAAGTTCAAGCATAGTAATTCAAGGCAAATGTGGGAGAGAGAAGCACTAAATTCTGACTAATATTGTAGGGCAGCTATAAGTAGAAGGAACAGGTTTAAGAAATGGATTCAGGCTTTATGCATATGTTGTAGCAGCCACATTTAATAAATGTATGTTTTCATTATATTTTATTACACATTTAAAGCACATTAAGGCCCAAACAGCTATTGAAGAAGAAAAAAATGGAGAAACATTGGCTTCACAAGTAATCACATCAATTTTCAGGAAGGCTGTATTTTAGGAAGACAGAGAAAGATGCATGGCTATTGTCCTTCCCAGTTTTATACTAACTCATTCTTCTTCAGGGAACAATATTAATAGATGTTTTGCTACATTTGTCTGCTGTTGAGAGAGTAATCCTCCTTGCAACATTTTCTTTTCTTTTTTTAAATCATGGATGTTTATTCACTTGCCTTTGAGTTGCAGGCAATTGTTTGGCATTTTTAGTCTGTAAAAAATCTGCTTTGTTGGAGTTTAAAAAAAAATAAAAGCCGTTTCAAGAAATTGTAGCTTGAAATTATTTCAGGCTCTGAGAAGCTATGTGAAATCCAGTAATATTTGACTGCATTTTAATTCTTAGTCTCTGGGGCCAGACAGAGTTAGAGACAGCAGGGATGCCATGCACAGTTGTGAGGTTGTGCATCACACAAATGCACCGGGGGCTAAAATGTAGCCTGTGCTCTGCCTCTAATCCTTGTGCCCTCTGTCTTCTTGGAGGAAAAAGCATTTTTAAAAAATTCCAAATGTGCTGACCACTTACAAAATGATGGCCTTTGGGACCACCACCAGTCAGAGGTGGTGATTTTTTCTTATTTGTATTTTCCAGTAGCAGGGATGGGGATGTGGAGCTTTGCAGATTGTGTATCATCGCATTTAGGATTCTGTTGATCATAAGTTGCACCACTATTTTACAAACAACTAGGAAACACAAGACACTGCCAACTAAATCCTGAGGTGCCATTTGTTGATTGTAAGACACATCCCAATTTCGAAGATGCCAAAAAGTGAAAAAGATACAGTGTGCAGTAATTCATCTGCTGGAGAGTGTGCACCTTTCTTCAATAACCACGAAGGTGCCAGTGAGGATGAAGATGAGGATAAGGTTGGCAAGCCTGGGAGGGTGAGGTTGGCAAGCCCCAGGGAAACTTTCTACAAGATTTTGTCTGTTTCCTGGTATAAACAGTATCACAAAACTCTCTGTTCTGCTGTAGGATGTCAACTGGTTGAAGTTCTAATAGAAGGAGAAATATGGACTGTTAGAGCTCAAGGGACCTCTGGGAGCATCTCATGCAGTGCTTCTGAAAAATTTGCCCCCTTGGGGACATTTATCAATATCTGAGGAAATTGTTGGTTGTCACAATGGGGTAGGGGTGCTACTGGTAGCTTGTGGGTTGAACCCAGGGATCCTATCAAACTCCTTCAATGCACAGGACAGCCCCCACAAGGAATTACCTGGCCCCAAATATCAATAGTGTTAAGGATTGAGAATCCCTGATGCAGTGGGAGGATGTGTAGCAGAGATATAAGAACCCAGACATCGGAGCCAGGCAGACCTGAGTTCAAATCCCAGCTGTATACTTAATTGTCTGTGTGGTCTTGTGCAAGTTAATTAGTCTTGTTAAGTCTCAGTTTCCTCTTCTGTAAAATGAATATCATAGCCTCTATTTTAGAGGGTTGCTGAGAGTGTTAAATAAGATAATTAAGGCAAAGGTTATAAAGACAGCACAGCAACTAAATCTAAATTCAAATGCAGTTGTAAGTGCTTTTATCCATATTAACTAAATTGGCAGGGAAAGTTTGAAGTACGGGTTATTGTTATCTCCATTTTGCAGATAAAGAAATTGAGAAAAATAACTTGCCGCAGGTCATTCATGAGTAAGTGGTGGAGCCAGGATATGAATCTAGAGCACATGTTTCCAAGCAGCCCAATCCACCCTACGATGCCTAAGGACTTAGGAAAAAGAGGCTGCTGGTAATATTGTTATTAATATTATCCAACCTGAAGCCCCTACTTACAGATGGGGACTTGGCAGATTTCCTCTTGAGAAGACAGTTGACTTGGCTTGTTCCTGAGTCTCCTGCCACACCGGATGATAAGTTTCTTTCTCTTTACCATGTTGCCTTTGTCAAGGAGCCAATATGGAAACCAACGTGGGGCAACAAGAGAAAGGCCAGACAACGGCCCATGCTGAGTGACTTTGAGTATGTTTTGTGACTCTAGCTCTCTCATTGGGATACTGGGGAGGTAATCACATCTACCTCACAGGGTTGCTGGGGCAATGAAATCAGGTTTCAGCTAACAACAGATAACCTGGGCACTGGGCATGTGGGCTGAGCACCAGAGTCTGGAGTCACGGAGAGCAGCCCACCATGATGGGCATCTGGAGGTAGAAGGAGCTGGAGAGTGGCTCTTGAGATGGCCTTGTCAGCCCCTTCTGGATCTTGGAAGGTCTCAAAGAAGTACTCCTGGAAACAATGGGAAAGGAGGATAGTCCAGGAGTGCCCTGGCTTGGTTCTGCCTTCCCAGACTCACTGATGTGAGATAAATGTTTGGGGAGGAGGATGAGGGAGGGAGAAGGGAGGAAAGAAGGAGGGGATGGAAGAGAGAGGCAGGCAGGCCTCATGGAGGAGGTGAGACTCCCCAGGGCCCTGAAGATTTACTATTAGGTGGTGGTACTACTGATGGATGTAAGCACATGCAGATGACCGTGGAGGCAGAGGGAAGTCCCACAAGACATACAGCACAGAAGGCCTGGTGAATGGGTGTCCTCCCCTGACCCACGATAGGGACAGGGTGACAGCACAGAGCATGTGGGAGCTCGAGGTTTGAGTGAGAAAAGTCTGTCTAAGGGAACCACTTAGGAAAGTGCTTTAGATCTCATAGTTGTGAGGAGCCTTGGAGCCCCCCATCAAGCTCAGGCTGGAAGCACCTCCATGTGAACTGGGAACCTGACTTTGCATTTCCTCAAATGTTGTTATATAGAGGAGGCAATACTGTATAGTGGTTAGTAAGTAATGAGGTCTCTTGTCACACTGCTCAAGTTCAAATCCTGCCTTGGCCGCTTGCCAGCTCTGTGACATCGAGCAAGTCACTTAAACTTTTAGGGCCTCAGTTTCCTCATCTGTAAATTCAGGATAATGGTAGGATCTATCTCCAAAGCATGTCAATTGGATTAAATGAGATACTGTGTTAAAGCCCTTAGCACAGAGTGAGTACTCAATAATGTTTACTCCTTTCCCTATTACTTAATAGAAATATTATTGTTACTATTATTAAATTTATTTATTCCAGCAGAAGCCATGAAGGAAAGTTATGCTCTGGACTCATTCAAGTCAGGACTAAAATCCTGTCTGTCTTCCCGCTCATGAGCCATGGGATAGCAGCCCAGTGACTTCATCTTCTGAGTTCATTTTCTTACCTGTGTAACAAGGAACATGATGCCTGCCTTACAGAGTCATTTGGGGATTAAGGCAGTTAACATTCACAACATGTTTGGTTCGTTCTATGTCCTCATTACCTGTTAGTTTCTTTCCCTTCCTATCTCCTTCCCCGACTACCTCATTGTCCCCAGAGGTAAATCCTCAACTCACCTGCCCAAGATCACACAGATGGAAAGTAGTGGAGGCAGCCTGGAACTCAGGTTGTTTGGGCCTATCTCTCTTGCTTTTCCCAGTTGATCATGCCTGCCTATTGCAGGAGGAATAGGAGGACAGAGGAAGAGTGGCCCCACCTGGAAAATT
Source organism: Rhinopithecus bieti (assembly GCF_001698545.2). Taxonomy (NCBI): domain Eukaryota; kingdom Metazoa; phylum Chordata; class Mammalia; order Primates; family Cercopithecidae; genus Rhinopithecus; species Rhinopithecus bieti. The sequence goes on from NW_016805922.1 coordinate 1,253,838, forward strand.
TATAATTCATGGGAGGCTCCGGGGAGGGGCACCTGAATTCTGACCTGCCCCTCCAATATCTTCTCCTTCATGGAAGTGCTAGATGCAATAACAAGAATATCCATGCCATTTGTAGGACTCTTGCTCATGTGTTATTTCATTTGTTTTTTCCAGTAATCCTTGAATGTAGCCCTGGCAGATATTCTTGTTTTTTTTTTTTTTGGGTCATGTGATTTTCATTTTATAGAGGAAGAAGTGGAAAAATCAGGAAGGGAAGAAGCTTGCCCAAAGGAGAGCAGGATTAGGACCAGAACCCAGATCTGGGTCTGGGTGCCTCCAGTCCTGTGAACTTTCCACTCTTGAATGTAGATATTGTCATGTTCATTTGATAGAAGGAGAGATGGAAAAAGAAGGAGAAATGGAAAAACTTGCTCAAGGTAGAGCAGTGTTAGGACGAGAACCTAACACACAAGTGGTATCCCCAGTCCAGTGATCTTTCCACAACATCCAGGTGCCTCTCCTTACTCTCTTGCACTTGGTTTCATTAATCCTTACTTTCTGTTCCCACACACTCCCCACTTGTGCTCACCCTCATCCTGACCCAGCTGTAGATTCATCTCTTGAAAAATCATTGAATCTGGCTAAGCTCTGGCATTACAGCAAATAGAATCAACTTGTTATGCTTACTCCTTCCAAATTCTTCATCGACACAGCTATAAATTGAACTGTGACAAAGTCCAAATAACCTGGCAGTCAAGACAATTCAACTTGAACTGAACATGCAGGGAGTGGACAATACAGGAGGAAAAAACCTCAAGCTTGATCCTCAAAAAGTGAATTTGTTGTCCACCATCCCCTATGACTTTAAGCCTCGCCAGGGTCTTGGACTGAACTAGCTGTGTAAGAGCTGGGAATACTGTGACTGAACAGACATAGTTCCTACCGACCAGCTAAGACTGACTTAAGCTTGGGTGACTTAACTAGAAAATCTAGGGGTACCACTGCATTCAGGTATGGCTAGATCCAGGGGCTCAAATATAACCATTGAAAAATCTTTCTTTTTGAGCTTTGCTTTTCTCTGTGTTGTCATTTTCTCAGTCAAACCCTCCCCAAGGGTGGCAAAGGTCATCAGCAGCAGCAGCAGCACTGTGCTTACATAGGAAGCCAACTATGCCACCAGCATAGTAACCCCATCTGGAGGAACATATCTTATTTTCAGTACATCTAGCAAAAGGCCTTGATTTTCTCTTATTGGGTTAGGCAGGTTGTGTGCCTCTCCAGAACGAATCGTGTAGGTTGGGGTATGTGTGTTCTTATTGGTCAGCTTTGACTTATATGACCATCCCTGGAGTTAGGGGGGTGCATGGGGTCAGACTCAAAAATCATATTAGCTGAAAGTAAAAGAAGAGATGGGTTCTAGGACCAGAAAAAGGGTTTATGGACATCCCCCAAAAGAGCAGGTGGCCAGTACAATATCTCCTACCCTCGGCTTTCTTAAAATTTCCTTTAAAGTTTATAACCTGGTGTATACTGTTGGAACAGTATTTCTTGTTTGATCTGATCTAATTTCCTGATGAAAAACTGGATAAACTCTTTCTGCTTTTTTATGTGTCCACGATTACATTATATCAGTAGATTCTTTCTGATCAGAAAGTAAAGTTGAAGGTATTGTTTCCTGAACACCTATTGAGAGATAAAGCCAGTTGAACTTCTGGGTTGGGTGGGGACCTGGAGAACTTTTCGGTTTTACAAAAGGTTTGTAAAATGCACCAATTGGTGCTCTGTAAAAACACACCAATCAGTGCTCTGTAGCTAGCTAGAGGTTTGTAAAATGGACCAATCAGTACTCTGTAAAATGGACCAATCAGTAGGACATGGGTGGGGACAAATAAGGGAATAAAAGCTGGCCACCCCAGCCAGCAGTGGCAACCCACTCAGGTCCCCTTCCACGCTCTGGAAGCTTTGTCCTTTCACTTTCCACAATAAATCTTGCTGCTGTTCACTCTTTGGGTCCACACCACCTTTAAGAGCTATAATACTGTGAAGGTCCATGGCTTCATTCCTGAAGTCAGTGAGACTATGAACCCACTGGAAGGAACGAACTCTGGGCACACTATCATATGCCAAAAACTGGAGTCGAGCTTCCTACTGGGATTTGGTGTTTACCTCCTGTCTTAGACCATTCAGGCTGCTCTAACAAAATGTCATAAGCTGGGTGGCTTATAAGCAACAGACATCTATTTCTCACAGTCCTGGGGGCTGGAAGTCCAAGATTAAGGCACTATCAGATTGGGTGTCTGGTGAAGACCACTTTTTGGTTCACAGATGGTGCCTTCTCCCTGTGACCTCACATAGTGGAAGGGACTAACTAGCTTTCTGGGGCCTCTTTTGTAAGGACACTAATCTCAGTCATAAAGGCTTTGCCCTCATGATCTAATCACTTCCCAAAGACTCCACTTTCTAACACCATCACCTTTGGCATTAGAACTTCAACATATGAACTTTGGTGGGACACAAAGATTCGGATCATAGCATCTCCCCAGAAGTCATACTTCTTTCCTCTAGAAACAGCTCTTAGTGTTTGACTGCAGACCAGTTCCTCTTGCACACTGTGAATGGAATTCCACTTCAACTTCATGAATGAAGTATGTGTGGGACACAGATTTTAATCTCACCAGTGCATCTCATTTTCTTATCCACAGAGATAGGTTCAGGGGTGAATGTGGGAACTAAGCCCGTCCAATCAGAAGGATCAGAGGCTTTTCTTTGAAACAATTGAAGAATATCTTTCCACTGGACTTAAGGAAGGTAGGGTGGGCGGGTGGCAGCTGCCTGGTCATGGCCAGGGGAGAACTTGGAGGCTGAGTCATGGTTGAGAGAAACTGAGGTAATGACTTTGACCCTAATGATGATATCTGAATCTTGCTGTGCCTGAGGCCAGAATAATCTGACTTTTCCATTGTTTGAGCCAGGACATTTTATTTTATTGAGGTGAGCTGTTGTTATTTGTAGTATAACACACTCTTGATGTCCCCCAAATCCAACAGCTAGTGAGTGTCAACATTTGAACCGAAATTTGCTTGGTGCTGTTTTGTGATACTTTGAATTGGTTTAAAATCTCCTGCAAAAACTTTCAACTTATTTTAAATCTGTAATTATAGAAAACAGATGACACTATACTGTCTCCTAAATACCCAATTTACCTAACTTCTCCTTTATCCTTGTTCATGCCCTTACATTGTAGTTTGGGTCCTTTTTCACATCTCCCAGACTATTTTTTTTCTGGTCTTTTTTGTTTTGTTGTTGCACTGTTTTGTTTGTTTTGTTTTAAAGCAAACAAATTAAAATAGGATGGCATATAATACAATACATGCATTTAAAAAGTACAATGGTATATACTGTGAAATCATAACCAAAATAAAGATAATGAACATATACATGACCTACAAAAGTTTCCTTGCTCCTTTCATAATTACTCCCCCCGCTGGCCCTGACTCCATCCCCAGCAATCACTGGTCTGCTTTCTGGCACTATAAGCTGCTTTTTATTTCCTAGAATTTTATGTAAATGAAATTATACATTATGCCCTCCTCTTTTTGAATTGCTTTCTTTCAGAGTGATTGTTGTGAGCTTTATTCACATTTACTGTATAACAGTAGTTCATTACTTTTTATTACTGTCATATTCCATTGTATAGATGTACCACAATTTGCTTGTCTATTGATATGTTGATAGGCATTTGGCTTGTTGCCAATTTTTATTTTTCATACATAAGCCACTATAAACATCCACATATAAATCTTTGTGGGAACATAAGCTTTCATTTTTCTTGGGTAAATACTAGGAGTGGAGTGGCTGGAGCATATGGTAAGTATATGTTTAACAAGAACTGCCACACTGATTTCCAAAGTGGTTGTACTATTTTACATTCTGACCATGAGAGTTCCAATTTCTTTCATGTTCTCATCAGCACTGAGTATGGTCGATTTTTAAAATGTTACCTGTCTTACCAGGTGTATAGTGGTATCTCATGATTTTAACTTATGTTTCCCTAATAACTAGTGATATTACATATCCTTGTGTGCTTATTTGCCATCCATACATTTTCTTTGGAAACAGTGTAAAACTTTTTGCCTAGTTTTAAAATCAGGTTTTTGGTTTTTTTTTTTAATTTCTGAATTTTGAGGGTTCTTTATGTATTTTGGAGACATGTTCTTTTTTATATATGTAATTTTCAGATGTTTTCTCTCAGTCTGTGGTATGTCTTTTCATTCTCTTTTATGAAAAGCTGACTTTTATTATTTAGGTGAAGTCTAATTTATCTTTTGTTCTTTTATAATATGTGTTTCGGGTGTTATATATATACAATTCTTATTTAACTCAGAGAAAGCCTTTGAGGCTTTCTCTTCTGTTTTATTCTAGAAGTTTCATAGTTTTAAGTTTTACATCTAGGTCTATGATACAGTTTAAGTTTTGCATATGATGCAAAGTGCAAATGCAATTCAAGGTATAAAGAATAGTCTCTTAAACAAGTGGTACTGGAATAACTGGATACTTAGATGCCAAAACAACAAAAGGAGGACGTTGATTCATACTTCACTTATTGGGTGCTTTATAAATGTAAATATGAAGACCATTTAGGTAAAATCGGTTGATAATGTTTTTTAAATCTACATCCTTACTAATTTTCTGTCTACTTGTTTTATCAGTTATTTAAAAATATTGAAGTCTCTGATTATATTTGTGGATTGATTTGTTTGTCTCACAGTTTTAAAAAACTTTTTCTTCATGTTTTTTGAAGCTTAGTTACGAGATTCATAAACATTTAGGATTGTTTTATGAGCTTGATGAATGACCCCTTTATTATGATGAAATGACATTTGCTATGCACAATACTTTTCTCTAACATTTACCTTCTCTGTCTAATATTAATAAAGCCATCATGTGTTTCTTTTGTTTAAGGCTAGCATGGCATATCTTTTTCATTCTTTTAATATTAGCATATTTGTGTCTTTATATTACAAGTGTGTTATTGTAGGTAGCATATGGTTGTGTCTTGCATTTTTGTCCAATTTGATACTGTCTGCTTTTTAATTAGGTGCAACATTAAATGTAAGAGTAACATTTACATTTACTGTTATTATTGATATGCTTAAGTTTAAACTGTTATCTTGCCTTTTGTTTCCTATTTATCTCATATTGTCTTTGTTCCCCCTTGCTATGGTTTCACATAATTGGTTTCTCAATATAGTTTGTCTCCACCAAAACTCATGTTGAAATTTGATCCTTAATGTGGTGGCATTAGGAGGTGGAGCCTCGTGGGAGGTGTTTGGCTATGGCGGCAGATCCTTCATGAATGGCTTGGTATTCTTCTCATGGCTATGAGTGAGTGCTCACTCTCTTGAGACTATGTTAGTTCTCTTGGGAATGGATTAGTTCCTGGGAGAGTGTTGTCACAAACCCAGGATGTCCCTCAGGTTTTTATCTCTCTGCAGGTGTCCACTTCCCCTTTGACCTTCTTTGCCATGTAATGATGCAACACAAAAGCTCTCAGTAGAGGCCAGGGACATGCCCTTGAACTTCTTAGCCTGCAGAACCACCAGCTATATAAACCTATTTTTAAAAAAACAAATGACTCGATAGCAAGTATCCTTTTATAGCAACACAGAACAGACTAAGCCATCCCTTTCCCTTTTTTTCTGCCTACTTTTGGATTAATTGAATATTTTTAATGAATCCCTTTTATCACCTTTTTTGGTTTATTATGTGTAACTAGTTTTTGTGTTCCATTGATATTTTTTCTTAGTTTATGATATGCATCTTTAACTTACTACGTTCTACCTTTAAATAATGCAATTCCACTTCAAGTATAGTATAACCTTATAGAAACATACTTTCATTCCTTCTCCCCTCATCTTTGTGCTATTGTTAGCATATATTTTAATTTTCGTATATTATAAACCTCACATATTTCTTTTGTTTAAGCTATTATGTTTAAGGATACTTAACTAAAAGAATATCTTACATAACCACGCATTTAGTTACCATTTCTAATGCTCTTATTCTTTGTGTAGATACATATTTTTATTTAGTATATATATTTATATTTTAGATTATATTTTTATTTTGTATATATATGTGTGTATATATATATATTTATTTATTTATATTTG
>NW_016805922.1:1263006-1430596 GCF_001698545.2 Rhinopithecus bieti
ATCAACGAGACAGAAAGTTAACAAGGATATCCAGGAATTGAACTCCTCTCTGCGGCAAGCAGACCTAATAGACATTTACAGAACTCTCCACCCCAAATCAACAGAATATGCATTCTTCTCAGCACCACGTGACACTTATTCCAAAGTTGACCACATAATTGGAAGTAAAGCACTCCTCAGCAAATGTGCAAGAACAGAAATTATAACAAACTGTCTCTCAGACCACAGTGCAATCAAACTAGAACTCAGGACTAAGAAACTCAATCAAAACCGCTCAACTACATGGAAACTGAATAACCTAAACATATTTTTATTTCATTTTCTTTTTTGAAATATATTTTCACTGAGTATAGGAGTCTAAATTTACAGTGTTTCTGTGCTTTAAAGTTGTTGTTTCACTGTCTTTTTTATAGCAATTGTTTCCAACAGGTAATCTGCTGTCTTCCTTGTCTTTGTTCCTCTGTGTGTAACAAGTCTTTTTTTCTCTCACTGCTTTTAGGATTTCCCCGTTTTCACTGGTTTTCAACAATTTGATTATGATGCTTTTTGCTGGGTTCTTTTGATTTTATTTTTTGGTACTTTGGTTTATTGATTTTATTGAAACTATAAGTTTACAGTTTTATTTAAATTTGAAAAAAATTGGTCATTATTTTTTCAAGTATTTTTTTCTGTTGTTTCTGTATACATCCCCTTTTCAGAAACTTCCTGAAAGCTGTCAAATGACTTGCTGATATTTTGTTTAAAAAATGTCTATGCTCTTTATTTCTTGTTTTTTGATCATTTCTATTGTTATGTCTTCAAGTTCAGTAATATTTTACTTTTTAAAAATCTAACCTGCCATTAATTTCAACCTGTATACTTTTCATCTCAGAAATTGTAGTTTTTATGAAAATATGGAATCAAGTTATAATAACTCTGTTAATGTTCTTATATGCTAATTCTAACATCTGTTTCAGTTCTGGGTTGACTTTGAGTGATTAATTTATCTCTTTATTTTATAATGTATTTTATGCTTTTACATACCTGCTAGTTTTATCTAGGTGTCAGACACTGTGAATTTTGTCTTCTTAAATTGTAGATATTTTGTATTCAACTATAGCCCCACCTCTCACTTTATTAAAAAATCAATTCAAAATGGATCAAGAACCTAAAATTAGATCTGAAACTGTAAAACTACCAGAGGAAAATATAAGGAAAACACTTCAGGACATTAATCTGGGAAAAAGTTCTAAGAATAAGACCTTAAAAACACAGGCAACACAATTAGAAATAAACAAATGAGATTATATCAAACTAAACAGCTTTTATACAGCAAGGAAACAATGTAGTAAGAAGACAACCTATAGAATAGGAGAAAATATTTGCCAGCCATTCATCTGCAGGAGATTAATGTCTAGAATATACAAGGAACTCAAACAACTGAACATCAGAAGTCATACCAAAATAAAATCTCCAAAATCAAGTAATCTAATTTAAAAATAGGCAAATGATTTGAACAGGCATTTCTCAGAAGAAGACATACAAATGGCTAACAAGTGTATGACAAATGCTCAATATCACTAGTCATTGGAAAATGCAAATCAAAACTACAATGAGTTATCCTCTCACCCCAGTTAGGATAGCGCAACAAAAACACAAGAAATAACAAATTCTGGCAAGAATGTAGAGAAAAGAGATATCTCATACACTGTTGGTGGGAATGGAAACTTGTACAACCATTATGGACAACAGTATAGAGGTTCCTCAAAAAACTACAAATAGAACTATCGTATGATCTAGCAATACCACCACTACTTTCCTTACCTAAAGAAAAGGAAATCAGTATGTGAAAGAGACATCTTCACCCTAATGTTTACTGCAGCACTATCACAATAGCCAAGATGTGGAATCAACCTAGGTATCCAACAATAGATGATGAATAAAAAAATGTGGTACATATACACAATGAAATACTCTTCAGCCATAAAAAAAGAATGAAACGCTGTCATTTGTGGGAACATGGATGGAACTGGAGGACATTATGTTAAGTGAAATAAGCCAGGAACAGAAAGTTAAACACTGCATGTTCTTAATCGTATGTGGAAAACAAACTCCATTTCATAGAAGTAAGAAGTAGAATAGAGGATACTGCAGACTGTGAAAAGTGTGAGGAATGGGAGATAAGGATTTGTTAAAAGATACAAAATTATGACTAGATAGGAGGAATAAGTTCTAGTGTTCTATAGCACCATAGTATGACTATAGTTAAAAATAATATTGTATGGAATTTCAAATAGCTAGAAAAAGGATGCTGAATTCTTCCAACACAAAGAAATAATAAATATTTGAGGTGATAGATGTGCTAATTATCCTGATCTGATCACTGTACATTTTATATATCCAAATATCACTATGTAGCCCATAAATGTGTACAATGATTATATGCCAATTAAAAAATTAAAATTAAATTTAAAAATTATGAGTTAACTCTTGATGAAAGCAGAGTGTTGCTCATTTTTCTTCCAGAACACCAACTTCTCTCTTTTATTATTTTTGGAAACATTGATTTCTACCTAAAATAAGTTTCTATAGATTTTGACCTCTTTGGGGATTAACTGGCAATAAATTAAGTGTTATCTTATTCAATAATACGGAAGAAAGAAGAACTTCTGTCCTGTAAGAAATATCATGGGGAAATAAACATCTCCTAGTATTTTCCTGCAGTGCCCCTCAGGACCCATTATCTTTCCATGATGTGATGTAATGGGAGGTGTCCAGGTCTGGAGGTAGGAGGCATGTGGGTTCAACTTCCAGCCAAGTCTGCAATTTGCAAAATGGCTTATCTCTGGACCTCCATGACCTTGGCTATGAAATGGAGAAAAAAATACCCCAACTCATCTATTCCTCTGAATCACTGGGAAGGTCAAACACACTTATAGATATGGGCATAGTAGGAAAAGGTTAAATGATGAATCTAAGAAGGTTATTATTTAAGAGTTTCTTTTGATAAGTTAGGTAGAAGTGTCATTTTACCTTTAGAAAGAAAGCTTTGTCTAAGGATGCCACACTCAGGAGCATTTTATTAAAGGAAAGATCTGGGATATAGTAGGATAAACATGGTTTTGGGAGTTGAAACCAAATAGGTCCTGTAGCTTGATATATTTACTTATTTACATCTTGCTTTATTCCAGAGCTCACAATTTGAGCTCAGCCTTCCTAGCAATAATCATGAAGGAGCCTGGATCCCATCCCCCAGTCTAGCTAAACTGTTTCCCCCAGATGAATTTTTTTATTCCTTGGCTGTGATCCTGTGTCTGAAATATCTCAACCCAACTGTATGTGTGCCTCAAGAATTGGCCCAATTGTCTTCCGGGAAGCATTCCTAACAGATTCAGATGTTCTTTTATCTATGCATCTTCTGAACTTTGTGCTATTGATAAAAAGCTTATTATATTGTAGGACAATTACTTTTTAAAATTTTTTGCTATGTTGCTTTATTTTGAATCCTGCAAAAGCTGGGAAGAGGTTTAATTCATCTTAATATCTCAAACTCTTTGATGCTCAAAACATTTGAAAGAGTTTTCATAGTTTTATTTTTTAAAGAAAAACCCCATTAAGTATCTTATTACATTTCAAAGAATCTTAAAATTATGCAATGAGGATAAAATAAAAGTCCCCAGTTCCTCAGGCCCTTGCAGTGTCTTACTCTAGGGGTAACCACCACTAAAAACTGAGGAGTATGGGAATCTCATTCACCTGTCCAAACTCAAAGAATGAACTTGGAGACACAAAGAACAGCAGAAGCGAGACTTTTATAGCAGTCTTGCAAGACGGGATATCTGGTAGGCAGGCACACCCGGAGCAGTTACAGCAGGTAATTTATCTCCTAGCACACAACTCCTTCCCCTAGTTCCTCATTGGTTGAGTACTATGGGGTTACAATTTTCTCGGACATTGCCTAAGTTTCATTATCTCCCTTATAAGGTTATACCCCATTCCCTTTCCCGCTTAAGTTTCGATAACGAAACTTTCTTCCCTTTTATGGGCTGACCCCTCCTCTACATTCTGTTTGTTTATTGTGACTTTCTAGGTGCATAAGCTGTGTGGTTTGTCACGTCCACAGGCTGGCTGCCAGTACTTAGATTTATTATGCCTTGAGAATGGACCATTTAAAATGTTTTCTCACAGGGAGCAGCACCCCTCCAGACATCCATATGATATGCATGGGTATGCTTTATAGACACATACATTCAACTTCCTAGGAAAGACCAAACGGGATGATGATTTGTTTATTTCACAACTTACATTCTTTGCTGAATATGTTTCATATTATATTTTAAATATTTTACTTATTTACCAGTTTTTCTATTGACAGACATATTTTCAAGTTTTACTGTAAGTACAAGGCTGCAAAAAGTATCCTTGCAGACTTTCAATTTACTTCCCCCAAAATTTGAAAATGTTGCTTTCTAAGTGACTTTAAATGTTTGATTTATTCCCTCTCCTTCTTCACCAAGATAACAAGAACTTTAAATTTCAAAATGATCAGTTTGAAGAGTTGGCTTTCACAACTGTTTCCAAATAATTTTCCCCATTCTAAATCTAAACATCTTAAGACACAATTTCAAAACATTTTAGATATTAAACTAGTTTATTCTCTAAGCTTGCTGATGAGTTGAAATTTTTTGAAAATGATTTTGAAACCATTTGAAGTGCTCCAAAATAACTTCTAAATATTTCGAGGCACTTGCAAACTCATCAAGCTTTTAAAATATTTATAAAACATTTAAATAAAATGATTAGAAATTGCATAAAAGCACAGCATGTTCATTATATAGCCTTGCCATTGCATTTTTCCCCCAGATTCTGTCTTCTAAGATTAGAGAATATGTTTTGAATATGTTAGTTGTTTTTCACTACAGGAATATAGACTATTTCTTGAACTCCTGGCCTCAAGCGATACTCCTGCCTCAGCCTCCTAAGTAGTTAGAACTGCAGGCATGCGCCAGCATGCCCTGCTAATTTTTTCATTTTTTGTAGAGGCAGGGTCTCATTGTTTTGCCGAGGCTGGTCTTGAACTTGTGGCTTCAAGCAATCTTCCTGCCTTGATCTCCCAAACTGCTGGAATTACAGGCAATAGCCACAGCATCTCGCTTGAAATATAGGCTATTTCTTATCATCATGCTATTCTCTCTGCTTTTCTCCTATCTGCAATTGAACTTCTTTTTTCTTTCCTCATTGAATATATATTTCTTGAGTGCCTACTATGGGTTGTCCAGTGTTCCAGGTGCTGAGGACACAGCACTGAATGTTTACATTCACGGAGTTTGCATTTTAGTAGGGGATTTCTTTTTTTTTTTTTTTTTTGAGACGGAGTCTGGCTCTGTTGCCAGACTGGAGCGCAGTGGTTCGATCTCGGCTCACTGCAACCTCCGCCTCTCGGGTTCAAGTGATTCTCCTGCCTCAGCCTTCTGAGTAGCTGGGACTACGGGCATGTGCCACCACACCCAGCTAATTTTTGTATTTTTAGTAGAGACGGGGTTTCACCATGTTGGCCAGTATAGTCTCCGTCTCTTGACCTCGTGATCCGCCTGCCTCAGCCTCCCAAAGTGTTGGGATTATAGGCATGAGCCAACGCGCCCGGCCAGTGGGGGAGATTTTTAAATGCACAAATTAATTAAGAAAAATATAGAAAATAGTGATAAATTCTAAGGAGAAAAAAAGTAAGGCAAAGGAAAAGCATAGGAAGTATTAGGGGTAGGGCTTACAATTTTAGATAGGGTCGTCAGGAAAAGGCTTACAGAACATAACTTTTGAATAGAAGAACTGGAGGAAGTGAGGGGTTGTGCTGTGTGGCTATTTGAGGAAATAAATTTGAAGAGCAAGTGCAAGGGTCCTGAGGAAAAATATGAATATGCCTGGAGGGTTTCAGGTACAGTAGGAGACAGTGTGGCTGATGCAGAGTGAACAAGGGGGAAAGTAATGGCAGGGAGATAACAGAGGTGCAGCACATCATTCAGGACCTTGCTGGTCCTTGTAAAGACTGCAGTGTTTCTCCTCATTGTCTTAGGCTTATTCTCCAAGGGAAATGGGAGTCTCTTGGAGGGTTTGGGCTAGATCCGAATTATTTGACTTACACTTTGATATGATTGCTTCAGCTGCTGTGTGGAGACATACAAGTGGCTAATGGTAAAAGTGTGGGCTCAGTGGGGAAATAAAGTGGTAATTCAGGTGAGACAGGATAGAGGTACAGTAGAGGTGGGGAGCAGGGGTTATATTCTATGTAAGATGAAGTAGTAGTGGAGAGGATTTGCTGGTGGACTGGCTAGGAGTCATAAGCAAAAGATAGGAGTTAATGCTTTAGGCCTAAGCCACTGAAAGGGTGGGTTTGACATAGAATGCGTTGTAATGCAGTGTAATGAGAAGACTATGGTAAGAGTGGGTTTGCAGGGAACATCAGAAATTGGTTTGGGACATTCTACAGTTAAGATAGCTTTAAATATTCAAATGAAGATGTTAGGTGGGACTTGAATGTACAAGTCTCAGTTCAGAAGCAAAGCCGGGACTGGAGATGTAAATTGAAGAGCCAACAGCACATAGATTACATGTAAAGCCATGAGGCTGGATGAGATCACCATGCACGAGTGTTAATATGCAGGGAAGGATGTCCAAAAACTGGGCTGTAGTGTATGTTAACGGTTTGAACTTAGGAAGATAAGGAAAATCAGGAAAAGAGACTGAAACTTCCCAGTTAGAGAAACAGGCAAAGATGCCCTGTCCTGTCAACTGAGCAAGAAAGTATTTCAAGGAGCAGAGAGGATAAACAGAACCAAGCATACATACTATTAATGCTTCTCCTGCCCTTATATTAGATCAATCCATGTTCTTAAGTTAGTTGAGCTTAACTGGCATTTGTATCTTTGCTGGAAGCCAGCAACTCCGATTCATTGTCCTATGCCTTATAGTTAGCGAGACAGCATCTGGGCAAAGTAGGGACCCAGTAACTGCAGTGTCAAAACTATTTGAAAATAAGCAATTTCAGTTTCAGAGGCAATAAATGTTGAAGTCAGCCATTGTGCAAGAGTCTTGAATTGATTTAGGACTTTCACAGAAAGACATGTTCCCAACAGAAATCAGTGCATTGTTTCTCTCCATTTTCCAGGCAATGGGCCTTCCAAAACCAGTAAGGCATTCCTCTATATTGGAGGATCTTGAGAAAGTACATAATTGAATACTCATAATTCTTAGCCTCAAGTAATACCACCTGCCTTATGTTCTGTAAAAGGTCAATGAAATCTATCACCATTGATTTTTATGATTACAAAATATTTTATACAAACAATCCATGAATCAATGAGTCACTCTGTGAATATTGACAAACAGCCTATTGTGTGTTTGGAATGGGGAGATGTGCTGTGGAGAGTTGAAAGCACTGATAATCATTGATATGCATATGCAAACTTACCCCTTTTCTTTCCAATAGCAGACATTACTAGTTGATTGCCAAACTCTATAGTGCTAATCCTGAATGTGGTATAAAATCCTTCTCTAAAAAGCCATTAACAGTTGGAATTCACCCATGAGATGAGAGTCATTTGCTGTTCCATATATTAGATTTCATGAAATGGGTACAGTGAGGCATTTAGAGCAAAATGGAGCACAGTCATAAGAAATGGAAAGCAGTCTCCTTTTAATGTGGACAGGACATTGGAAAATAAGTCAGGAGCACTGGGTTCAAGCACCTATTCTGCTAGAGGGAATGTAATTTGGGGCAAGTCACTTCAACTTCTGGACATTTTTATTTTGGATAGCCTTTATGCAGACAGAATATTTTTACAGCAGGAGTTTCTTTATACATGGGATATTGGAGTAAATTAAGAGGTTAATATTTCTCCTCCCCAGACTCCTGTTGTTAAACCTCTTTTGAACTTTTTCTGTACCGTGCATTCTGCTAAAGGGCTTTATCTGCATCAAGCAATTTAATGTTCTCAATGTCCCTATGTGGTAAGTACTATTGATATCCTCCTTTGTAGGTGGAAAAAACTAAGGCACAGAGGGGTGAAGTAATTTGCCCACAGTCCCACAGCTACTGAGTACCTGAGTTTGAATCCTAACCCAGGCTCTCTGCCCTCCAAATAACTCCAAAATTCACTTACTGAACTGCTGCACTGCACTGAGGCCCCTGTGGCTTTCAAACTTTTTTTAAAAGAAAGTAGTGTTGCTGTGGTTAAAGCCAGGGATGTGGAGCACAAGACTTTGGCATCTCTTTTGTGCTCCTCCAGGCCCCCACTTTCTCTGAAGCATTTCTGTAAAACCCGAGGAATCCAAGAAACAGCCTGAGAACCCTAGGGCTGAAAGACCTCTCTGGCTTTTCAGCTTCCATGTTCTCTTTGTAAGTGACTAATACAGCAGCATAAAATATCAGCATTAATTCTTCTGCCCTCAAGGGGACCACTTAAATCATAGATGATGCTAACTTGAATCCTGGCTTTACAAAACATAGCAATTAGGAAGTGATTCTTCAAGGCTGTTCTGGAAGCTGCCAAGGATGTTGCTTGTTAAATTATTCGGTATCTTCACTCTAGGGACCCCGGGGAGGCATCTTTTTCTGGCCTCTGTGTTAAGAGCTCCTCTTGAACACGGGTATGCTTTAGTTGTACGGACCTTGAATCTCATAACCCACTGTGACTTCCTTGACATATTGACTTTTAGAAAACTCAGAGCCAAATTAGTGGCACAGTCACAGGGAGTTTGCTGAATTAGCTTATAGCTGTAAATCACTTTCTTTTCCTTTTGTCTACTTTTTCTTCCTTTTCATTTATTTTCTGTGACGTGCACATTTTGGAAGCCATCTCAAATCCCTTTTGGAATAGAGTGGGCTATAAATGAAGCAAAATTATTCTCTTCAAAAAAGAATTCCCTGCAAATGACTGTATTAATGCTGGGCTCCCTTAATTAGTTTAAAGTCTTGGATGAATGAGTTTTTCATTGCTTTTCATAGTATTTTAAAGTTCATCACAGAGGTAGAATCTAATATTGCTAGAGATGAAAGGAAATAGGATCATATTCAACTACTTCCAAGCTGTCATATTGTATATTGGCCAAAGTGGAGTGCAAGAGTCATCATTCAAGATGAAGAAATGAAGGTGAAGCAGAAGAAAAAGAAAATAGATCTCAAGAAGAGAATTCCTATTAGTTGAGTCCCTGCTTTGTGCTAGAGACTGTGCTGGGTTTGTCATATATATTTTATTTTTTAAACCTCATTGCAAATTTATGAATTGTTATCCCCATTTTACTGACAAGAAAACTGACATTCAGCGAGGTTAAAGGAGAGAAAGAAGAAAATGGTGGTTCGATGTCATCCAGAATTCCAGCTACCATCATCTCTCCAGTGGATCTTGCTGCCTGCACTCTAGCGCCCCCTATAACTTACTCTTCACACTGCAGTCCGAGTGATCCAAATTGCAAATTTGCTCCTATCTGACTGCGTAACCCATTATGTCTTCCTGTTGTTCTTAAGATAAAGACTAAACTCTTGACCATGGCCTTATGCCTGCATGGTCTAGCCTCTGCCAACTTTTCCAGCCTCAACTCTCACCACACTCTTTCTATTATTCGCTGCCGCAATAGATAGCACGTGTTAGAATCATCTAGAGAGCTTGTCAAAACACAGATTGCTGCACTCCTGCCTCCAAAGACTCTGATTCTGTAGATCTCAGATGGGGTCTGACAGGTACATTTCTGACGCTTTCCTAGGGTATGCTGATGCTGCTGGTCTGAGTACTACACTTTGAGCAGCACTGCCGACCACATTTTAGTCCATCCTTGAGCCTTTGTATCATGGTCAGCAAACTTTTTCTGTAGAGGACCAGATGGTAAATACTTTCAACTTTGCATTTCATTTGGTTTCTGTTTCAGTTACTCAATTATGCCTTTTCAGCTCTACCATTATAGTGTGAAATCAGCCATAGACAATACAGAATGAGAGTAGTTGTATTCCAATAAAACTTTATTTACAAAACCAATGATGGGTTGAGTTGTTTGTGTATACAAACCATGAGCTGAACAGAGCTTGTGCACATGCCATTTTTCCTCTGCATGGAATGTTCTTCCTCTCCTTATTTGCCCAGTTAACTCTTTCTTGTCTTCACTCCTCATAACAGTCATATCCTCCCCTTAACTTTCTCAATTCCTCCCAGGCATTCGTAGCATTATTTACCCATTCACACATTCAATAATATTTAACAGATTCCTTTTGAAATGCTAGGAACTATTCTGGGAACTAGGGATATGGAAAAGAGGAAGATAAGATTTTCGTTATTTGGGGACCTCCATTTATTTTAGTGGGGGAAGATATACAATAAAGAGGTAAACAAATAGGAAGTTAAATAAGATTCATTGGAAGATATTAGAAAAATATGAAGTGATATGAGAAATCAAATGATGACGTAGGAAGGAATCCCTCTCCTTAGTAGTGACTGGCATAGTTCAGTTTTGCCTTTGTTTTTAGGACAATTTAACTCATATAGTTCTCCTTAATCAGATTGAAAGTTTTATTAAGCAGCACCTCTACCCACTATTGTTTCCTAATTGCCTAGCAAAGAGCCTAATGGAGAAAAGAGCTCTATAATTACTTACAAAATTGAGTTCTGGATTTAATGAGCCACCTCTGAAACGGTTTTATTTATTCTTGTGTAAAATTCATATTCAACTGTGTTGATTGCTGGGATATAAGATTTGTTTGTTCATTGATTCTTTGATCCAATATTTATTGAACACTTATTATGTGCCAGGCTCTGCTCTTGGTCAGGGGACAAATGAATTGTCTAAAACAGAAAAAGATTCCTGCCTTCATGGAGTTTTTGCTTTCTAGTTGAGAGGAGGTGAGGCAGAGAGTGAATACTCAAAGCATATACTGTATGAGATATAAATCAATGTAAAAGACAAAAATCAAGTTGGGAACAGGAAGTAGAGAGTGTTGGATGGGGAAGACTATTTTAAGTTGCTATTTTAAATAGAATGGGGAGTAAAGTATTGCTGATAATGTGACATTTGCATGGAGACCTGAAGAGGTGAAGGAGTGAGGCAATGAGCCAAGTAAATATCTGAGCATTCCAAACAGAGGGCAAGTAAGTTCAATGGCATTGAGCTGCCTAGTACATGCATGGAATAACAAGGAGGGCTTGGTGGCCAGCGTGAGTAGACCTCACCTGTTTTGGAAATCAGCTCCATTTCTGACGTTAGGTCTTAAATGAGACCAGTGGCTTATTTGGAGGAATTACTGGGTAAAGTTTAACTAGATCATGTCTTTTATATGACATATAATAGCATACGTTGCTGATTATTTTCCCATATCCATTTTCCTTCTCCTACAGTAATGGAACTTCCAATTTTAGTGAAGGATATAACTTCTCATAATAAAGGCATTTTCCAGCCTCCTTTGCAGCTGGGTGTGGCCACATTGCTAAGATCTAGCCAGTAGGCAGGATACAAACAAAAGTGGTATGCACAACTCAAGCAAATGTCTTTAAGGGGGAAGAACCTTTTTTTTTCTTTGCCTTTTTTTCCTTCCTGCTGGCTAGAATAGGGATATAATGGCCAAGACTCCAGTAGTCATCTGGGACCTCACAGAAGTGGCCACATTCCAGAAACAGTGCAGCAGAAGGCTGGAAGGTGACAGAGTCCCTTAGTATTTGCAGAACCACATATTGGCCCTAGACACTCATCTCTAGAAATTTTATGGGAGAGAATAAAACTTTCTCAGTTCTAAGCCCCTCTTAATTTGGGTTTGAGGTCACATGGGTCACATGCAGCAAAACCTAATTATAACAAATACATCTGGATATAATTTATGGAGCCGTGGATGTCTGAGAAAATTGAGAACAAATATAAGTGTTTATAAGCCCTAAAACTAGATAAAGTCAGAGTGATAATGGTGTATGTGTTTCAAAATAAAATTTCTTTTATTGTTTGTTTTTACTAGAATGCAATACTTGCTCATTTTAAAAGAACAGACAGATAAAAACAGCTTTATTACCTCTAGCCCAGGGGGTCCACCACCACCCCTTGTGATTGCCCTACCCTACATCTTTGTAAACTGTGCCCTTATGAACAAACCCTCCAAGGAATATTTATATTGAGTGTGTCACCTATTTTGTGCTGAGCTGCTGGTTGATGGAATCAACACCTAACTAATATGTGTTAATGAAATCAGTACATTCTCAAAAATAATTTTTGTTGAAGACAAGGTATACTCATTGTTTCTATCATATAAAATCCTTTGTTAAAATTCTTTTAATATGGCAAAATTAAACCCCTATTTAGACTTGCTTAGAAAAAAAGTCCTAAAATATTTATTCTATTATTCATATTTCAGGTTTAAACTATTACAGAGGGGGTAAGATAGGGTATTCCCCATGATAACTTGAGCCCTTGACCTGCACAAAATCTCATGATATATTTGTATTTGTGAAGATGGGCAATGGTTTAATTTATTTTCAAAGTTAATTTTTCAAAATTATAATGACATAAATTAAAGGCACTTCGAGCTTTATTGTAAACCAAATAAATTAGTTCTACTCTTGACGTGCATAAATTACACCTTGGTATTTAGGAAGAGAAATGTTCCCCATGGCCATTGACAGGCCCTCACCCTGTAGTTTATAAACCAAAGGTACAATTTGAGAATAAAATACTCTTTATGAAATAGAATGTCAAGAGCTCCTTGTTAAATTTGCTGTAGCAATTAAGTTCTCAGGTGAGAAAATGCCTCTTTTTCAATGTTTTATTAACTCTGTCATTCAGTACTCCATTTATAGGAGCAACTCTTCACAGTAAGTACACATTAGGATGACTTTTCACCTCCATTTAAATGAAAAGTTTGAGAGGAGGAATTGGTTCCTGTCCACTTGCTTGAATAGTAATAGAGATTGGATCTGTGCCAGTTTGCAGAGAGGAGAGGACAGGGGTAAGAAAAGTATGTGACCAACCTGACCCAGGCTGGCAGCACAGAAGTGAAGACATCCCCATGTTTGGATGAACGGAGGCAAGAAGGCACACTTCCGGGTTCTTCATCACCAACTTTTCCCGCGTGCGCGAAAATGCAGCTGGCGCCCGGGAAGGTGCAGACCAACCGGGCATGTGCCAGGTGACGTCAATCCGAAGAGATCAAGATTTACCTGGTCGCACCTGCGGAACGCCCCCCGACACGCCCGTGCCCCGCCTATTGCCCTCCCACTCCTAGAAAAGCCGCTCCCGGCAGACGCGCTGCGCAGACTTCCCAGCCCCCAGTCGGGACTGTATCAGGAACTCCACCCGAGAGCTCACCAGGTGACTCTCTTGGCCTCCTTTGCCGGAGGCCGACAGACCTCTCCCTACCCACCTTCTTCCCTGAAGCTAGGTGACCAAAAATAAATTTGCAGTTTTGCTCCTACCCTTGCCTGCTCGCTGGTTCTTTTGTGCCCGCTCTGGTGGTCTTAGAAAAACAAGTCAGTTGGTGCCGAAGACCCGGGAGGTGACCCCTCCTTAGGCCTCTAAGGGTTGAGGAACCTCCTCCTGCTCCCACGCCGCAGATGGACCAGGACCTGAGACCCGCTTCCCTCACTCTCACGGCCTCTCTGGGGTAAGTGCCCTTGTCTCCTCTTTACCTCTGTCAGCCAAAAATCCTGCACGGGTCCGAGGCCCACTTTTGAGCCACCAAGTGGCTCGGGAGACCCGTTCAGGATGGAGACGTCAGCCTGAAGGTAATCTCCACCTTGGCTCCAAGAGCCTCCAGTCTGTCTCTGGTGGTTCCAAAGGACGCTTTGAAGCCAGGCAGAGATCCACTTCCATTTCCATTGTGTCCATTGTGTAAGTAAAGAGGAAACAAATGGGAAACCCCCAGTCCAAATTTCCAAAGAGCACCCCCTTAGGGTGCCTCCTAGCCAATTTAAAAACCTTACAGCTTGAACAAGACCTTAGGAGGAAGCGGTTAATTTTCCTTTCCACTGTGGCGTGATCGACCTCAGCAATTTCTGCCAGCGGCTAGGCAAGTGGTCTGAAATTAATTACATACAAGGCTTTTGGGCCTTACGCTCTCGTCCCGACCTGCCCTATACTCCTCCTTCTCTCCCCGCTCTCTCCACCCCCTCCCTTCCTGCCCAGACTCCTCCTCCTTGCTCCTCATCGACTAGTAGCCCGCTCGCACCCGTGCCCCCTTCCACGTCCTCAGCCGGCCACCTAGGGTCCCCTATCTCTGCACACACCCGCTCTAAGTGCCCTGCTGACACCCTCACTCCTGCCCACACCCTCCTACAGTGTTAGCACCTTTGCGAGAGGTAGCTGGGGCGGAGGGGGTAGTCAGAGTACATGTCCCTTTTTCACTGGCCGATCTTTCCAAAATTGAGAAGCATTTAGGTGATTTCTCAGCTAATCCTACCATATACATAAAGGAATTTAGATACCTTTGTCAGGCCTATGACTTAACTTGGCATGACCTCCAGGTTATCCTAACCTCTACCCTAAACTGACTGAGGTTCTAACCCAGTATACCCGGTTAGATCCGGCCTCCCCCACAGGGGCCACCATTTTGGCGTCTTATTTCTTTTCTCAATCAGCTCCTGACATTCGTAAAAAACTTCAAAAGGTAGAGGATGGTCCTCAGCCACCAATACAAGACCTGGTTAAATTAGCCTTTAAGGTCTATAACTCCAGAGAGGAGACGGCTGAAGCACAGAGGCAGGCTCGCCTTGAACAGAAGGTTCAGCTCCTAGCAGCGGCTTTACAGCCCAGTTGTAACCCCAGACCAGAGAGCACACACCCCACAGACTCCAAGGCTACAAAAGGAGCCTGCTATAAGTGCGGCAAGGCAGGACACTATGCCAACAGGTGTCTGCAAGGTCCCCGAGCCCCAACGCAGCCTTGCTATAAGTGCAAGGCGTCAGGACATTGGGCCAGTGAATGTCCTAACCCTCGTCCACCAGCAACCCCCTGCCCTGGTTGCCAACAGGAGGGACACTGGAGGTTTGATTGCCCCACCCTGAGAACAGGTGCTGCGTCTCCACGTGACCCCCTTTCCCAGGATCCTGGGAGCTCCTTCCAGCTCCTACATCTGGACGACAACGACTGAAGGTGCCGAGACTCGGGGACCCTCATCACCCTCGCCGAGCCATGGGTAACTCTCTTGGTAGCGGGTAAGACAATTTTTTAATGACAGCGGGGTACCTATTCTGTTTTGCCGTCCTTCTCTGGACCTAGCCTTCCATCCAATATCTCTGTAGTAGGAGTAAGCGGAAAGCCATCCACTCCACAAAAACTCCACTCCTTAATTGCTGCCTGGCCAACAACTACTTTGCGCACTCGTTCCTCATTATACCCTCATGCCCTACCCCCTTACTAGGCCGAGAAATCAGTTCAACTTTCCCCCACTTGCCTCAAACTTACTAAATTTTCTTAACTATCTCATACTCCCCAACCTTGCCAGGACCATCCTTTTGGGTTTTGCCCATATTCCAACAAATGCTTCCATTCCTCATTCCTATACTAATACTGTGCCTTATTTTATTCTTCATCCGTACGTCCAAATACCAACCATAGGCCCCGACCTTAACAACGCCCCTTAACAGCAGGAAGTAGCCAGACAGACCATGGCGCCCCTTATCACTATTATCAATAAAAGGTTGGACTGTTTGGATGAATGGAGGCAAGATGGCGCACTTCCGGGTTCTTCATCACCAACTTTTCCCGCACGCGTGAAAATGTAGCCGGCACCTGGGAAGGTGCAGACCAACTGGGCATGCACCAGGTGACGTCAATCCGAAGAGACCAAGATTTACCTGGTCGCACCTGCGGAATGCCCCCCGACACGCCCGTGCCCCGCCTATTGCCCTCCCACTCCTAGAAAAGCTGCTCCCGGCAGACGCGCCATGCGGACTTCCCAGCCCCCAGTCGGGACTATATCAGGAACTCCACCCGAGAGCTCACCGGGTGACTCTCTTGGCCTCCTTTGCCGGAGGCTGACAGACCTCTCCCTACCCACCTTCTTCCCTGAAGCTAGGTGACCAAAATAAGTTTGCAGTTTTGCTCCTACCCTTGCCTGCTCGCTGGTTCTTTTGTGCCCGCTCTGGTGGTCTTAGAAAAACAAATCACCCCAGGGGCTGCATGTCATATGGGGCCGGTGTCTCCAATTGCCACTGACATTTTCTCCTAAATTATGTCACTGGCCCTTGTTTCCACCCAAGCTTCAGATTCTAACTGATCACAAGTTTTGGGTAAAAATGTGATAGTTTTGTGTTGTTTATCTTCATTTTTAGAAGAGGAAGAGAAGGTGGGTGTGAGAGAGAAAGAAAGAGATAGAGACAGAGGTGACAGAGACAGACTTCTATAAATGCAACTGTCTTTGGCTTCTACAGTCATTGCCAGGAAAATAGTCACATTGGGGAGGTTATCTCCCTCTGGAATAAGGAGCACTGGGTTTGGAATTAGGCAGCCTATGCTTAAATTTGACCTTTGATGATGACCCGAAGTGTACCTTGAGTAACCTTCTTTAATCCTCAGTTTCTTCACTTATTGATTAGTGATGCTGCTTTCACAGGACAAATGTGAGATTAAATTTCATGTAAGGGAAAATACTTGCTAGGCTATAGAACATGTCAATGTCCTCCAGCAGAATGTCCTCCACCAGGAACACACCTGTCGTTGAACAACTGGGGTTCAGTTCTCACAGGAGGGAAGGAGAACTGTTCCACAGGGAACTATAAGGTGTCTCAGTAAGAGGGTGTCAGGAAGGACTTCTATAAGATTTGGCTTTGTGTCAAGGTTTTGAGGAGGGCATAAGGAAGTAAGGCTTCTCTCTGGATTGGAGGCTGTCAAGCAGTGGGCAATTCTATGAATGCATACCTTAAGTAATCTTATCTAGAGGGAGGACAGATTGGAGTGAGGCTGAAGCTATAATTGATAAAGAAGAAGCCCTCACTCATATTAGTCAGGAAAGGGGCTGTCTGATTATTTTTGTGCTCTGGGCCATCGTCATGCTTTGTTTGTGTTCCGACATAATTACATAATGGTCCTGTTTTTGTCTCGATCGTGTCTGGTCATGAAGTGGCTTTGTCTGATGTTAATGTTCTGTGAAATTGTTTATGTTTAACAGGAGAACACCGAGGTCTAGCTAGTAATGCCCGATCAGGTCCTGGATGCCAGGGGCTGCGTTTCTCTTTCTCGTGCATTGTAGAAAAGCAGGATGCGTTGTGTTTGCAATTGTATAGATACAGAGTCGGTGCTCCTTCGTGTATGCGTGTATGTGTGTGTGTGTATGTGTATGTGTGTTTTCAAGCCTCAGCAGTGTGTGTGGCTGCCATTCACTGGTAAAAACACATCTTTTAATCGATTGAGATATTGATGTGGTTTAGTAGCCATGCTAGAGATATTCCAGGGTCCTCACTGAATATTTCCCCTTCTCAAGGAAACTTCCTTGCTGAGGAGAAGGACTATGCTTTGTGCTAGGTGGATCCTCCCCCTCATTCATCACAGCTGAATGCTTCAGAAGCAGCCAGTCCATGGGATGAACAGACATAGGATCCTGAGGTCGGCTTGAACCAACCGGATTATTATCTTGGAATTGGAAAACAAAGAGATCGAATCAGCTAATGTCAGGGAGCAAAAGGCCATAGAGTGCATGGAGAAGAAAAGGGGAAAACTGAAACGCAAACTGACATTACTAGGGTTATGAGAGAAAGCCCACATGGATAGAATAAAGAGAATAACAGAACAGAAGCCCAGAGAGAAGCAGAGTCTCCATGATAGAAGGACTGGCCGCAGGACTTTCTCAGGACCCACCACTTCCCAATTTTAGCCTTGACCATACTATGGTAAATTTATTCCTCATGAACTAACTCAAACAGACTGCTGTGTTCTGCAACAAGAGTGGTATTGCCTTAAGTAATTGTCTGCAAGGTTAGAGATATTAAGAACTACACATATCATCTAGCCTTTGTTTTCCAGTTGAGGAAACTTAGTCTAAAACAAATAAAATTACCTGCTCAAGCTCCCAGAACATGTTGGCCCTTTGAATAGACAGAATAGAGAATTGCCTGCAAGTGATTTGAAGAGCACTAGAAAGACCTTCTTCCTTCCTCTCTCCCCTTCCCTCTAGCCCTTCAGGCTGTTTGTTGCAAAGGTTGAATTCGTTTGCATGTGCTTAATCCTTACCACAGTGCTTGGTGTGTAGTAAGAGCTAAGTACATGGTACCATCACAAATGTGTTATAAAGCCACAGTTCTGAGTCATTTATGCTGGGTTGCAGAGCCAGGAGGAACAGGTGGTACTCTTAATGATTCGTGGTAACTAGGCTGATTAGTTCACCTTAACACAGCAACCACAAGATATGATCAACAGTACTAGATTGATATCATTTGTGCTGATTGTTGGAAAGAAAAACTATCTTACATAAGTCTAGCATGTACATTAGTCTAACATGTCTACCTATTATAGTTCCTTTCACAAACATCTACACTATTACGTTTTCATCTTCATTTTACAGATGTAGAACCAAAGGCTCAGAGCAGCTGAAAGACAGGTAAGGGTGCTCTCCTTGTAGGGAATAATGAGAGAAACCAGGGCACTTGGAGGTAGGCAAGAGTGTGCCAAGGTGCGGTGAACTTTCTCCTAACTTTACCATTTCGCACAAGACCAGTTCTCCACACCTAGGAACTTGCAAATAAAGGGCACTCTTTCCATCTGCTGTGGATGTAATTCTTCTCTGTCCAGGCTTAATGTCATCAGCATGATTAGCGCCTGTATCAGGAAATTGCGACCCACTCTTCCCATTCATCTTTGTCTCTGCAGATGATGAGGAGAATGACAGTTCGAGGTTGGAGAACATTTCTCCCATTATGAAAGCTCCCCTTGTGGGGCCAGCTACGACTCCAGGTCAACAGAGGTAGGAAAGAGGTTGCTATGTGAATTTTTGCAATGCAAAAGATGAAGTTTATTTGAAAAGTTCTTTTGAAAGCTTGGGATATGTGAAGTCCCATTACTTTCAAATAATCATTTGAAAAGCTATGGATTCTGGGTATATGGATTCCTGTTGCTCCTTAGAAACAGAGCAAAGGGTACTGAACTTGGGAGGTGGGCTGCTTGCTAAGCCTAGTCAGGAGTTTGTCCAGTCAGACAGCCACATCTCTGTTGAAAGGAGAATATCTTTTAACAAAATGACTCTAAGAAACTGCCTAGGTGGACTGAATGATCAAATTTCCTAAGCTTTCTGACAGTTCCAAAACTAACTCTCAGCATATTTTTAAAGCTTAAGATATTTATTTTGATCAGAGTACTTTTATTCACATGTGAAATTCACTTAAGAGACATCTACTACTAGTCTGAACTTTTGCACGTTACCCCACTTAAGACCATAAGAACTTAATTGTAACATAAATTTTGGTAGCTGTTTCATGGGTCAAGTACCCAATTTCTGTTTATACTTATTGCTATTTTAAAAAATAAAAAATAAAGTTTCATCTAAAATAGAATATATATTTTATATTTATAATACACAGTAAATATAGTTTGGAATTTATACAAAATGCATCTGTGCAGAATCATAAAGTCAATCTGGATATTAAATGCTTTTCTTCATATCTTTTGGACTATGAAGACAGTTGAGTAACACTGAAGCATCTTAAGTAATGAGGTATTGTTAAGAAGAAAGTAGGTCTGAGATTTTTTTTTTTCCTGGAAAAGTTAGTTAAAATGTCAACTACTTTTGCCTGTTAGGGTTAATTTCCTTATGTTTTTACTGATGCTGTTGTCCACAAACAAAGCAGTTTACTGCTTGGGTGCGTGTGTATGTGTGTGTGTTTATATACATCTTTTCATATGTGTAATATTTTCCATAAATGTAGACATATACCTACTTGAGTATCTTTGAACTGACTTCATTCTAATATGAGAATTTATCTGACATTACAGCTATCTATCCACCCTGACAATTTGACCCTTCTCTCCTGGTTTAAAATCATTAATCTTTATTTCATGAATCAAACCAGAAAATTAAATGACATCTTGGTGATATGAATAGTATCGATTCATTTTCAATAGGTTGCTTTGATCTTCTTTTAAAGAAAGTGTCTTTTCTTGCAAACATGACCTTCTTTTCAGCCTGCTATTATCTGAAAAATAGCTTTTGCTATTCTTTGGAACTTTTCCACTCTCTGTGGCCTCCAATGAATTTATCATTGTTCAGACATTTAGTTTTGCTCCCACAGAAGTATAGGAGTATTTTTTAACAAGTCTCAACATACCTTCCAAAATACAATAGCGATTGTTAGCTAATCATTACTGTGTGTGGAGCAGACAAAAGCTCTTTAAAATGAGTGTAGGTTTGTTCTCCCGCAAAACAAATTCAGACTCGTTTTTTCCCATCATTTCATGGCAGCAATTGAGGCTGCAACTTGACTTGAACCTCTTGATAAGAAATGAAAAAAAAAAAAAAAAAAAAGAAAAAGAAAAAAATTGAACATTAGTGAGAATCACTTATTATGTTTTGTGGTCATACAGGATTTTCTGAAAAGCCTTTCTGTTTGGATATTTTCCCATAATATGACTCTTTTCCACCCAATGTGGGAGCCGGTCGTACATTTTCCTATCCTCTCTTGCTGCTGGATGCAGTCTTATGGCTTAGGCTCCCCATCAATAAGATGCACACACAGGGGAGATTTTGATGTGAAGTGACCAGAGGAAGCAGCAGAGCACAAAGTCCATTTACTGGCAATAGTGTTGGTGGAGGCATTCGGCTTTTGGAGGCAGGTGTAGGGGAGATTCTTGGTGTTCGAGGCCTGACTGTGGATTGAACTGCAGCGTTTGAGTCCCAGGGGCAGTGGGACCTCTGCTGGCGCAGTTCTGAAGTGTGGTTGCTGCACAGCCTCTCAACCACTCTGCAAACTCTGAGCTACCAAGTATCTTTCAATACATTCTGCTGTTTCCAAATGATGCGATCAATCAGACATATCTAGGTATTTTTACCTTATCAACACTTGAATATGATTTTTTTCATGGGAAAACACATAAAGGAATGGTGTAAGAAGAATCTAAACAATTTTTTATGGAGTCTTACCAAACAGTAAACTTGGGTGTATGTTTAGTTAATTATAGCAATTATTAAACAAACAAACAAACAAACAAAAACCTTCTTGCTTGGGACAAGCACACTCTTTTAGCCAAGGGCAGTGGTTAGAGGCAAAGTACCATCTCTGACTCTGGGCTCTTTGGGGTCATTCTTTTCCTAGGTTCTACCTTTGATTTGCCAAACTTTCATCTGTGGCTCGACCTTTATGTCAAGAAACAGCCTAATCCCTGGAAAACAGCTTGGGGCTTATGTCTCTCTGCAGTTTAAGTTCATTTTCTGAAATGCGAGACTTCCTGCCCTAGCTAATACCATCAGTATTGCTGGCATCATGCTGTTTTGTGGTTCTGTCCTTGAGTCTTGCTCATAGTCTGCTGCTTTGAGTCTTCCACTTAAGAAGGACATCTACTATGGGTTGGCAGAAAAGCCACAGTGCATCACAGATTGAGTGGACTTTGCACTACACTGTTCCATGGTGCTGGGCTCTGAAGCCTCCAGCTGGTCTAGGGATTGGGTCATGCTGACCTGCACTCCATCCCTGAGCTGCCCTTGGATTCTTTTCCTAGGCGACACCTTCTTTTGTAGTTATTTGTCTTCCCTAGAGTATGAGCTGCTTGGAGGCAGGATTCGTACCTTGGCTCCTTCTTTGGCCTCACACTACAGAACAGTGCTGGACATAGTCTCAGTACTTAAGGAGGCATCACAGGTCCTGGTGTCCTGAGGGACCCTGGTCTTAGCTGCATGAATCCGGAGATGCTGGCATTTTCTGGCCATCTCTCTGTTCTTGCTCACTCCCATGGCCACACTGACCAGGAATCGAGCCCATCCATTTGATCTCCCTGGGAGACCTGCTTTTATTTTATATCTGGGATCTCTCACAAATCCCTTTCATGATGCTCTTTGCTTATCAGGTTATTCAGGTAGCTCCTCCGGCCTTTTGGAGCATGTACTTGTTTGGGCCCCTAAATAAGAAAAGATTCCCTTTGTTATGATTTTTGCCTTTTCTCCTTTTTCAAAATAGGTCTCATCTCTTCCACAGCTGCTGGGCAATGAACAAAAGTTGCTATTAATTGGCTAAAGCCACACTGTACATTTTAAACCATGGTGGTCCTAAAAAACAAAATAAATAAACAAAAGCCTTTGGAATCCTTTACATTCTATCTATTCATTTTGATTGGATTACATCGGCATAAAGTGCAAATAGTTGCTTGAAAAATAAAATATTTATTCCACTATTTAACTCTATAAATACAGGTGTCTGAATACTCAGGATTATACCCAAATCACAGAATATTAAAATGTGACAACCAGAAAGGACCTTAAGTCTTTTCTTATGTATATGGCAAAGAACATGTATCCATAATATAAAGAACTTGTGCAACTCAATAAGAGGCAGCAAAATATCCCAGTAAAAGTGGGCTAAATATTTGAGCAGACATTTTAGAAAGAAATATACCAATGGGCAATAAGGACATGAAAAGATGGTCAGAATAATTATTCCTTAGGGAAAGGCAAATGAAAAACCTAGGGCATAGGGTGATAGTACTACGGAACCATTAAAATAGCTAACATTAAAAAGAGTGGCCGCACCAAGCATTGATGTGGATGGGAGGAATCAGAGCTCTCACACACTGCTGGTGGGAATATAAAATGTACAGCCACTTTAGCAAAAGCTTGACAGTGTTTTTTAAAAGAGTTAAACAAATACCTGTTGTATGAGCCAGTCATTCCATTCTTAGGTATTTATACAAGAAAAATAAAAACATATATCCATGTGAAGATTATACCCACATTTTCATGACAATTTTATTTCTAATAGTCTGGATAGAAATGACCCAGATATCCATTAACAAATGATGGTATACTCATACAATGAAAAACTACCTAGTAATCAGAAATAATCAACTGTGGGTACACACACAACATGAATGACTCTCAGAAATCATTATTCTGAGTAAAACAGGCTGGGCTAAAAAAAGGGGTACATAACGTATGATTTTATTTATACAACACTCTAAAAAATGTAAGTTAATCTTTAATGTCAGAAAGCAGATAAGTGATTGCCTGGTACAGCATGGAGGGAGGGATGAATTTCAAGGGGCACAAGGAAACTGTTATCATTTATTTTATTGTATATGTTGCCCTTGTCCAGATTACATTTAGCACATTTTCCCCGATAAGTATATTATATTTGAAAATGCACTTCCTTTTTCACATTTCCTGCCTACTTTATTCCTAATAAGAAAATTGCTTGGATGTTTGTCTTTTCTACACGATTACAGCGTTACTTTCGTCATCCATTATAATTTGCCAATTAATGAGAATCTTTATACTTTTTCTTTTACTCAACTAGACTGTATATGCCCATTCACTCTGTGTATACCTTTTAATTTTTTCCCTTTTAAATGACCCAGAAATTCAATAAACGCAATGCAGTGAAGGAAAACGGCTTTGTCTGCCTGAAAGGAGTCACCCAATAAAATTATAGCTTTAATTTTCAGCCTGACCTTTCTTGTAATTTGTTCAAAATTTTATGATTTCAAAAGAAATAGACTGTTCTCTGAGGAATGCACCGTTCACCTTCCCAGGGGATATTTTGAAAGCCAAAACTCTGAGTCTAATAACCTAATGGCAACAGCAACATTGCTATTTGTTGTCCGTTTCTATCTCTATAAAGACTGGTCAGATAGTCTTTCAGTCATCATCATTTTTGAAGTTACCTATTGGCATTCCCCTGATTTTAAAAGACTCTTGGTACAGGCCAGTATTTCTCAATCTTTCACGTGCATATAAATCACCTGGGGATCTTGTCAAAAGGCAGGTTTTGATTCAGTAGGTCTGGAGTGTGTCCTGGGAATCTATATTTCTAACAAGTTCACAAGCAATTGCCTATCCTGCTGGTCCATAGACCTTTGCATAACAAGGGCATAAATAATACCAAAATAGCACAGAACCCTTATATTATTCGAGTTTACTTTCAAAGTAAATTCCACTCCATCAGGAGCTAACAACTCAGCTTAGAAAATATTTAAAGTAGAACATCCAAAATCTTGCCAATTTCTTTGGGTTTATTATCAAATAGTCATCTTGGACATATTGTCTACTCTTTCTGAAGATGAGACCAGCTAGGAAGCAAAGTCAGCTAAGGGGCCGAAGGGAGTAGAGAGAGAGAGGGATACTAGAGCGTCTCTAACCCATATTGCATGTGCAACACCAGGATTTTCTTTCAGGTGATAGATTGAAGCCTTAGGCTAATTTTCAACCCTTTCTACATCCACACCCTTTTCTCTGCAGCTTTGCAGTGGAATAATGAGTTCTACTCATTGACTTTGGGCTTGGCTGTAACTGGCTTTAGCCAATGGGATGTTAGCATATACATGAGCAGAGTTTCAACTTGGACTTGTGCAGTGGGACCACAGCCTCCTGAATTTTTACCTTTGTCATGAGAACAGCATGCTCAGGTGTGCCTACTGGTCTCAGCAGGAGGATGAGAGGCATGTGGAACACAGTTGCCTCTGGCTGAATTAAATGTAAATCAACTCACTCCAGCCAACCTTCAGACACTTCAGACTAAGTGTTTTTCTGTTGTAAGCCACTTGAATTTGAACTCATTTGTTACACAGAAATAGCTACCTAACTCACTGAAGCAAGGGGTCTGATACAGTAGGACACTGGAGATGGATAGTGAGTTACTGAGGGAAGATCAGGAGTTGGAGATCTGAAAAAGGTAAGAACAGAGATAGGAGGTGATATGGTTTGGCTCTGTGTCCCCACTCAAATCTTATCTTGAATTGTAATCCTCACATGCTGAGGGAGGAAACTGGTGGGAGGTGATTGGATTATGGGGGAGGTTTACCCCATGCTGTTCTTGTGACAGTGAGTGAGTTTCCATGAAATCTGATGGTTTAAAAGTGTAGCACTTCCCCCTCTTTCTCTCTCCTGCCAACATGTGAAGAATTTCCTTGTTTCGCCTTTACCTTCTGCCATGATTGTAAGTCTCCTGAGGCCTCCCTAGCCATGCGGAACTGTGGGTGAATTGAACCTCTCTCCTTTATATATTACCCAGTCTCACGTAGTATCTTTATAGTAGTGTGAAAATGAACCAATACAGGAGGTCAAAACAGATGAAACCGAATGGAGTCGAGGTTGATGTCAACAGTTGGATTTTTAAACATTTTTGGTGTACACTTGTAGAGTAGATGAGATATAAAGGTGAGCTGAGATGGGATAAAATGGAGACTGTTTTAAGCCAAGCAGGACTGGGCCTGATGTAAGAGGAAGCTTTTTCTCATTGAGTTCTTGGCTGCTTATGTCATGGACAGAAGATAAAGAGGGCTGGGAGGAAACACTTAATTGATAAAGTAATTAAATTTGAGTATGAATTAACTGAAAATATACATCTTCTCCTGTTGCTTACCTGCTGGTGATGGCAAAGCAACACTTTTTTTCTCCTGTATTTGATAAAAAATGCAGAGAGATCTCACCAAATCACTAGGCATGTGATATTTGGGCTGTTAGTCATGGGTTACTATACCCCACATATAGGAAGTTCTTAACATTCTTGTAGTCATTAATTCACTGAATGACTCATTATTTGAAATGTGCTGTCAAGTTTTTATGTGCCCTCATGGAGCTGACATTCTTGCATGTAAAACACGCATCCATCCTTTTATTATAATTGTTATAACAGTTAAAAAGGAGAAGCACAATGAGATCTTCTATGCTTGGAAGAAGGGGGTGCTTATAGTCTGGGGATCAGTGAGTATTTGAGAAGAAATTGTATTTAAAATGAAATTTGAAGGAAGTGGGAAGAGCAGTCTATGTGAAGGGAACAGTATATGCAAAGGACCTTAGGTCACATGGAAAATGGAAGGCGGTCCTTTTGGAAGATGTATGACCGATCTGAGGAAATGAAATGTCAGTTTGGCTGAACAGTGAAGCGAAAAGGGCAGATGCCTTATCAGGCATGGCCAGGTTAAGAGTTTGGATTTTATCCTAAGACTAATTGAGAGTAATTGAAAGGCTTGAAGCAGGAGAGCAACATTATTGAGTTTGTGTTTTAAATGATTACCCTGGCTATAATGTGCAGAATGCATCAAAAAGGGATAAAAATGGAAGATAGGACTTGCAGTGGTCCATGAAAAAGAAAATCTTGGCTTGGACTATAGTGGTGGTAGTGGATTTGGAGAGCTTTGCCCTGAAGTTATTTAGAAAGAAGAATCAATGGTTGTCAACATTGTTGAGCGTGTCATGAGTAAGGAAGGAGGAAGATTGTCACTGAAGCTACTGATTTGCAACAACTGATTATGCCATTCATAGAGACAGAAGACTTTGGAGAAAAATGGTTTTGGGCATGGGATCAACAGTTTAGTTTTGTATATGTTGATCTTGAGGTACTTGTGATATAACCAAGGTGAAAAATCAAGTAGAGAATTGGGCATATTGTTTTTTAGCTCAGAAGAGAGCTATGAGTCGGACACATCACTTTGCAGGTTATTGGCATAAAGATGGTAGTTAGGTGAAGGGTACGAAACTGGGAGAAAAGACTGTAGAGACATATTTGAGGACTCTCAACATTTTAGGGGAATTAGTGGGCAAAGGAGGCCAAGAAGGAAAGAGGAAGACTGCAAGAATGCAGTGCCATGAAAGCAGATGCTAAGCTATATTGAATGCACCAGAGCTAAGTCAGTTGAGGCATGAAGCATGTCTGTTGAAGTTAGCAATAGGGAAGTCATGAATAAACTCAGAAAGAGTCACACAGCAAGATGGAGGCAGGAGCCAGATTGCAGTGGGTTAGAAGGGAGCAGAAGATGAGAAAATAAAGATGTAAATGTCTGATTAGAAAGAGAATATATTCTCCAAGCAGCTGCAATTTCTGTTTTTGGGAGAAGCAAGCTTGATGCATGTGGCAAGAGGAAAACGCCAACATGAACTGAAAAAATAAGCATGGATAGCTCAGGAATAGATGAAATCTTTACCATTGCAATTAGGAATTAAGTTGCATTTGTTTGATTTTAAGAATTCATGATTTGGATAATGGCTTTGCTCAAAACCACCTTTAATATTTTTTATGAAAGAAGGGTAAATAATATTTGCCCTTGTGTAAATACGATTAAGGGGGATGATTGCCATGCTCAGGAGGAGACAGGTTGCACGCCATCTTCACAGAAGACCATAAATCTGATGATTGCTCATCTTTCCCATCTCTGTTGAATACAGAGTTCCATGAAGAAAAAATCTCAGTTGCAGCTTCAGCACCTGGACAGCATTTGGTACAGAATGGGGTTCAATCACCCTTTGTCAAATGAATGAATGCTAGTTTTTTGTTCTTTTTTTTTTTTTTCATATTCTAGGTGTTACTATAGTACTTGGAAGTAATACAAAGATATCTTAGCAAAAATACTCAATGTTCTTGACCCTTCTGACTGTGAGTAACTCAGGCTTGACATTTTACCAACAAGCCCAAGTCAGTGGGGTTAGACTGTTATGGAAAATATGCCATTGAAACGAGGTCAGCATGACTTAAACTGGGCCAGATGGGATTCTGCTTATAGGAAACCTTGGGTAAACAGCAAGTGAGTGGAGTATTGCAAAGTGTAATTATTTGCATTTGCCGGCAAACCCCTCCTATTACCCAGCCACTGAAGGATGTATGCTTTGAATGTGAGTGTGCAGACCTGAATGGTACCTGAGGCGCCTCAG
Organism: Rhinopithecus bieti; assembly: GCF_001698545.2. Lineage (NCBI taxonomy): Eukaryota > Metazoa > Chordata > Mammalia > Primates > Cercopithecidae > Rhinopithecus > Rhinopithecus bieti. Next base: position 1,290,779 of record NW_016805922.1, read on the forward strand.
AAAGTTAGAAGTTTCCCCACTTAATTCCTCTCTAATGCCAGCAAGGATATGAGAGATGCTAGGTTTGTCTGTAACAAGCACTTTCACTTTTTACTTAATCAGAATTTGCATTGTTTTCTCGTTACAGTATTAATGTGTGAATTTTGCCTTCATGGGCTGTGGAAATGACAAAGCCCCATAACAGTTGGTTTTATTCGTAGCACCTTCCGTTTTAGAATCTCTGAGGATCTCATAAGCTGATAATGTTCTTTCCAAATGAGCTATTTTGTAATCACACTCCACATGATTGTTTAAAATGATTATTATTGTTTCACCTTAATATAAAAAGATTTATTTGCCAATAGAAAAGCCAGTTTACCCAGGAATGCTGGTGTTAACTGCCTCTTGGCTCATCAAGGTCTGTGAGAATCTGGAGACTGTGAAATGCAAATGTTAGTCTCTGTACAATTTTAAGAAAATGAGGAGCTTAATTTCCATATTCAAAGGCAAATTTTGCTATTCTACCTCAGTGCTCAGAGTGGGTTGGAACCTAGGCAGAGGAAAGAAAGATGAAGTAGGGGAGGGTTCTCATTTTGTGAAGGTAGAGTGGGGAGGATAGAGTGAGACCTGGGCTTGCGTTCTTCCCTCTCCTTGCCCCAGGGTTTAGGATTCGAATTGGCTTTCCAAAGGTTGTGAAGGTTTCTCTTGTCCAGCTTTCTTAATTTTCACTATGTCTTAGACATCAGCTTCTGTTTTGTTCTGATAACTTCTAAGCAAGTGTCATCTTGCTGAAGAGCTCATGTCACTGGCCAATTTAAATGTCTCTCTTTATTGTCCCAATCGCCACCTGATATTCAGTGATATGTACCTGACAATATCCAGACTACTTTGAAGTGAAAAACGTAGTGATGCTTGGAAGTTTCTGTCTTCTCATCTTTGCACTCTCTCATACCAAGACCATATATGTAGGTAAAGGCTACAGCATTTTTCATCAGCCATGTAAGATTACTTTCCTATTCTGAACTCAGCTCCTTTTCGTTACTGAGATAACTAACTCTCTAAATAAGGGCGAATAGACTTTTTTTAATAAAGAGCCAGGAAGGAAATATTTTAGCCTTTGTGAGCCATATGGTCTGTGCTGCAGCTACTCAGCCCTATCATTGTAAGGCAAAAGCCACCATATGCAATATGTAAGTGAATGGCTGTGGTTAAGTGTCAGATAAATTTATTTACAGAAACAGGTGGTGGGCTAGATTTAGGTTATGGGCCATCATTTACCAACCCTTGCTCTAAATCATAGCTCCCATAGTTTCTTTATCTTCATAATGTGGGAACAGGCTTACGTTGGACCCAAATATTCCTTTGGAGTTCTGACAACTCCCAGTTTATTTTGTCATTTTCACGTATTTAGTAAAGGATGCTTAGACTTGTGGAGGGCAATAGAGCCATCTCAGTGGCCTATGAGGCTTTCATGATCTGGCTCTTTCTGATCTAATCTTCTACCCCCCGCTTCTTTCCCTGCTCTGTCTCAACTCTTCTGGCCTCCCTTGTTGCTTCCCGAGCGCAACAGACATGCTCTTCTTCAGGTCCTTGGCACTTGCTCTTTTTCTTCTGCTTGGAAAGCTTTTCCCCCAGATAGTCACAAACCTCATTCCTCTTTCTTTAGGTCTCTACTCAGATGTCACCTACTGAGTGAGACCATTTGGTTGATGTCTAGTCAGAAACGTAGGAACAACAGTAGATATTTCAGATAATTTAATAGAGGAGATTGGTTACAAAATGAAAACACTGGAGAAGCAGAAGGGATAGATGAGCTCTTGCAAAGATTAGCTGCAGTAGGAGGGCTGAAGGCAAAAGGGGAGATGGTGTAACCAGAGTCCAGGCTCTCTGTGCCACAGACAGGCTGCTGCTGGATCTTCTCCCACTCCCTCTGGTGCTCAGGAGTTAGAAAAGATTTTCTTCTGATGTTGTGGCTGTCAGAGGCATTAAATGCTGTGCAGCTACTGCTGTTGCTATCATTATCTGAGCAGGGACTCAGCAGCCTTACACTCTGCTGTGGTAGCTGCAGTTGCTTAAAACACCATCAGGAGCTGAAAGAATGTCGCCGCCCCTTCCTCCTGCCTTTGTCTTGTCTCCATTCCTTGACACCCATTGCGGGAGCCTACCCACTCTCAGCTGCAAGGGACTCTGGGAAATGTAGTTTGCAGGCTTATAGCCCCCTGCTGCAGAGAGTTGAGCATGGAGGGACTGGAAGAGAGGAGAAAAACACTGGGCCAGTAACCAGCATGCCCTGTACACTCTGTCTAAAATGATAACTCCCAATAATCAATCCCTTTTCCCTGCTTTATTTTCCTCCTTAGCATGCATTACTGCCTGGTACACTATAGATGTACTCACTTGTTTGTCTCCTGATTCTGTGAGTGGAAACTCCACTAGGGCAGTAATTTTGTTCACAGTTGTACCTACCGTGCCTAGAATAGTTTATCATAGTGGGAATTCAATAAATATTTGGAGAATGGGTAAATAAATCTCTTAACAACACCCAGGGGCTACTTCTGAAAAATACCGTGGTTCACTGAGTGGAGTTTGACACTCTCAAAGGATCACAGAAAATAAGAGGTTAGAAGAAAGTCTGCCTCTCTATTTCTCTCTCTCTATTCTCTTTTTCTCTCATATACATGCATATTATATTTATATTTTTTCCTAGAATGCATCTGCTTCCAAACACTGACCATTTTTATAGTCATTGAAAACCTGTTCAGAGAGGGAATGCTACATCTAAATGTACTTCTTTAGTTGTTTGGCAAATGTTACAGTGCCTTTAGAGAGAATTGTATGAGTTTCCTGGGGCTACAATAGCAGAGCTGCACGGACTGACTGGCTTAAACAGCAGAAAGCCACTTTCTCTCAGTCCTGGAGGCTAGAGCTGAGGTCAAGGTATCAGCAGCCTTGGTTTCCTCTGAGGCCTCTCTCCTTGGCTTGCAGATAACCATCTTCTCCTAGTGTTTTCATGTGATTATCTCTTTGTATGTCTGTGTCCAAATTCCCTCTTCTTATAAGGACAATAGCCATATTAGGTTGAGATCCATCTTAATGGTGTTATTTCAATTTAATTACCTCTCATAGACCTTATCTCCAAATACAGTCAAATCCTGAAGTACTTGTACTCCAGACTTCGACATAAAATTAGGTGGAGACATAATTAAACCCAAGGTAAATCTTCCCCCAAGTTTTGTATGTTGCAGCCAGGGTTTCACCTTTACAGTTTTTAAACCAATGCTTACAAGTCTGAAATTGAAAACCTTTTGAACTTACCATCTTCCAAGTTTTATTTTTCTAGTTTCCTCCCAGATAATTGGGGGAAAATGGTGATGTGGTGCTTATTATGTTGTTTTTCTGAACAAGAAAACTTCTGTGGATGTCTTCAGAGGTGGAAGCTGAACAGATTATTTTTTCTCTACAAGCACCCTGTGGAACTGATTGGATGCTGGAACCTGTCAAGAGATTAGACTTCAACCATTGCAACAAAAAAATCTGCATTCTATTGGCAGGGAATGCAGCCCTGTGCCCTGCCTTGCTTTTTAGTTCAGTGATGAATGTTTTAACAAACTGATAAAGCAGGTTGCATAGCAAGGGACACCTTGGATCACGAGATTACACAGTACTCCTAGACTGGTAAGTCTGGTCTTGTGTTCATAAGTCAGTGTTCCATTAGGGGAGACCCCCAACTCAGCAGCTGATGGACAAGCCGGTGGCTGTGAGGTAGAGAAAGACTCAGTAAGAAAACATACCCTTTTTGACCTTGATGTAAATCGAATCTGTCACGGAACACACAGTTGGGCTCTCATCTTGTCTGTTTGCAGCCTTGTTCTACGAACAGCCTACCAGATATCTTTCCATTCTCTCCCCGAATATTGAGTGACCTTGGAAACAGCCTAATCTGTCTTGGCAGATTGAAGATAGAGAAAACAAGCAGGGGAGAGAGACCTGCTAGTTCCTGCTATTGATCAGTGACTTGAATGAAAGCTCATTATGAGCTGGAGAGATGTGTCAGACACGGGTGTCAGGGGTGGAAAAACTCAAAACAGACCCTGGCAGCCAGGAGAAGTGATAAGAACAAAACACACACACACACACACACAAACCTTTGTTCCTTTCTTGGGTTCATTTACTTTTGGTTTTTGACCATTTCTTTCCAATCACAGAACTTGAAAGGCTGTAGAAAGAGACTCTTCCTAGAAATCACTCATCTAGTCTAGTCCAATCTCCTCCTTTTAAATATGGGTAAACTGAGGCTCAGAGGGATGAAATGACTGCCCAAGCCCCAACAGGGAGTTAGCAGCACAGGTGGGACACTTCACTCAGTCTGACTCAATTGAAATTCAAGTTCTTTCTGCCACATTTTGCAGCTTCTCCCTCTGTCTGACACTAGGTCTCAGGGTCCCAGCAATCCGACTTTTGAATGTCAAGATCCTGGCTCCAGGAAGAACAGTACAGCATCTAGAAATGAGCCAGAACTGAGAATAAACACACGTGGGTTTGTGTCCTCGCTGACACTTATTAGACATGTAAGTTTGGGCATACCATTTGCCTCCCTTGGTCTTATTTTCCTTATTTTAAAAATGGACATGCTGATGCTTATTCTTGGTTGTCTGGGAGTATGATAGTTTGATATCAGTCTATGAACATACTTGTAGACGCTAGTTACAGTGTGTCTCAGGAAGGGTAATCTCCCACTCAGTTCATATCTAATAATGTTGTAGCCAGATGTAAATTAATCAAATGGTCCTAGCAGGCTCAGTAGGTCATACCTAAGACTGTGCATTTGTGATCAGGAGAAGAAGGAGTGGTATATTAGTCAGGGATCTTCATAGAAATAGAACCAATAGGATATGTAGACATAGAGAGAAAAAGAGAGGAAATTATATTAAAGAATTGGCTCACATGATTGTGGAGGCTGGAAAGTCTGAAATTTGCAAGGCAGGCTGCAGGCTGGAGATGCAGGGAACTGATGTTGCAGCTCACATCTAAAGACAGATTCAAAGGTCTTTAGAGAAAACTCTGAGATTTCCCAAGGAATATGGAATTCTGCCTTTCAGACCACCTTAAGTTGGATGAGGCCCACTTACATTATTGAGGGTAGTCTACTTTGCTGAAAGTCTACCAATTTAAATGCAAATCTCGTCTAAAAATACCTTTATAGCAACAGCTGGACTGATGTTTAAAATTAAAATTAGCAATTACAAGTGGAAATTTCCAAGTCTGCAGCATTTGGGAGATAGAGGTCAGAATGTCCTACATGGGAACACAGGGAGGGGCAAGTCCAGGGGGCCAGAGGAGCAGGGCAAATGAGATTTAGCCCAGAAAGCCAAGCCAACCTAAAGCACCCATTTTGTTGAGAATCATACTTACCTGTTCAGCTCTGGGAGATGCCAGGGTTCTCTGTTCTTCCTAGTTTTGACCAGAGAAAACATCAATAAAAAGAGAGAGAAAGTAATCCCCCTTGGTGCCACTGCTCTTCTCCAAATATTTCTAATGGGAGCCAGTCTTTGGCTCCCATTCCCTTTTGCCACTGTTCCTTACTCTTCCCTCTACCACTGCCTCCCTGCCAAGAGGCAGCACCGTTTCCAAAGACCTTCTCTGTCTGTGGGAAGAATGGGGCCTAAACTCAATGTTTCCAGGTGAGGAAAACCCAACCACAGCCTGAGTGCAGGCAGACATTGAGAAAGAAAACCTGAAATACGTCTCTGGAGGTGCACATGCTGCTTGAGAACCATTGTGTACTCAACATGCCACAGATACATTCTGCAAAATGTCATTTCCTTTAAAGGTCACAAGCTCTATTGATTTCTAATTCATTTTTTTTTGTGTGTGTGTGTAGCAGATTCCAAACAACTATTGCTTACATGATAGATTAGATGAGTTGATGGTTTAATATGGGAAGAAGGTCTGGGAATTCTTGTCCAAGGGGAGAGAAAAGGGGAATTTTCTTTAAGGCTACCACTATCAATGATAGTTCTGTTTTTTATATTTTGCCCATTAATAATAGTTTTCCTTCCTTCCTTCCTTCCTTCCTTCCTCTCCTTCCTTCCTTCCCTTCCTTCCCTCCCTCCCGTCCCTCCTTCCCTCCCTCCCTCCCTCATTTCTTCTTTAATGTCTGCAAAGACAGACATTAAACATATAAAGTCAACAATATATACAGCAGTGAGAAATTATGGTAAGTGCCATGAAGGAAAGGTATAGGGGCCATGAGAGCCTAGAGCAGGAGGACTTGATCTAGATCATGCTGTGGGATGGTGAAGAAGGAGGAGCAAGTGACATTAGTACTGACAGTGGAAGGAAGAGAAAAATTTGTTAGGTGTAAAGAAAGGATAGAATATTCCAGAAAAAGAAGAAGTATATGCTGATGCCCTGATGTGGGAGGGAACTGTCCCACATAAGGAGCAGAAAGAAGGTCAGAGAGGGCTGGAGAGTGGTGGGGGAAGGTGAGAGATGGCTGGAGAGACAGGCGGGGGCTTTCCTATCAGGTTAGGTATATCCAGGGAGGCCATTGAAGGTTATAGGTTGGATAGTTGTGATCAGACTTGGGTTCTGAAAGACCACAAGTCTGACATTTGGGTACTGATGGGTGGGCTAGAAGGGGTACAAGAGAGCTGGAAGAGAAATGATGATTGGATATGATAGATTTCCATGGAGATGGAGAGAAATAAATGGAATCCAGAGAAATTTAGAAAGTAAAATCAGCTGAATTTACCTAGCCTTGGACAAAGAAGTGAGTTGATTGGCTTGATCTGTTTTGTCCTTCATACAGTGGTGCTGATACTACTTGGCTTACTTTCTTTCCTTTTTCCTTTTTTTCAAACCATCAAATTTTCTAGTTTAGAGATTTATTCCATTCTAAATGTTTCATAAAGCTCCTGTCTATACCAGCAGTAGCCAATTAATGGCCTGAAGTGTCAACGCTCACTTCCAACTGAGAAATTCTTAAGTCGTAATAATATTTTTCTGTGATTTCTTGAAATGTAAATTTTTCCCCATCTTAATAGGCATTTTTCTCAGCTTTATTCAGGTATAATTGACAAACAAAAATTGTATATAATTAAAGTATACCACATGATGGTTTGATATATGTATATCTTATGAAGTGATTATCACAATCAAGCTAATTAACATATCTATTACCTCTTATAGTTACTATTGTGTGTGTGTGTATTGTGTGATGAGAACACTTAATATTTGATCTTTCAGCAAATTTGAAGTATACAATACATTATTATTAATTATAGCTACTATGTTGCACATTAGATCTCCAGAACAGATTCATTTTATAATTGAGAGTTTGTATGTTTGACCAAAATCCTCTCATTTTTCCCACCCTCTAGCTTTTAGCAACCATTTTTTACTCCTTGTTTCTAAGACTTCAACTTCTTTGCATTCCACATGCAAGTGAGATGATGAATGCAGTGTTTGTCTTTCTGTGCCTGGCTTATTTCACTTAGTAGAATGTCCTCCAGATTAATCCATTTTGTCACAAATGGCAGGATCTCCTTCACTTTTAAGGCTGAATAGTGTTCCATTGTGTATATGCACCACGTTTTCTTTATACATTCATTCACTGGTGGACACTTAGGTTGTTTTCATATCTTGGCTATTTTAAAAAATCCTGCTGAACATGGGAGTGGAGATATCTTTTCAAGATAGATTTTAGTTCCTTTGGATACAGGCCTAGCAGTGGGATTGCTGATTCATATAGTAGTTCTATTTTTAGTTTTTCTGAGGAAGCTCCATAGTGTTTTCCATAAGTATCAATTTACAATCCCACTAGCATTACCAGGGTTCCCTTTTCTCCACATCCTTGCTGGTACTTGTTATTATTTGACTGATAGTAGCCATCCTAACAAGTGTAAGGTGACATCTCATTATGGTTTTGATTTGCCTTTTCTTGATAATTATCCATGTTGACTACTTTTATATACCTGTTGGTCATTTGTCTATCTTGTTGTGAAAAATGTTTGTTCAGATCCTTTGTCCAATTTTTAATCAGATTATTCTATTTATTTATATGTTTATTAATTGCCATTGAGTTGTATGGTTTTCTTATATATTTTGGATTTTAATCCTTTATCAGATATATGGTTTGCAAATACAGTCTTTTATTCCACAGATTGCCTTTTCAATTTATTGATTTGTTTTTCTTTATTTGTGCAGAAACTTTTAAATTTGATATAGTCTCACTTATTTATTTTTGTTTTTGTTGACTGTGCTTGTGGTGTCATATCCAAAATATAATAGCCAAGGCCAATGTCAAGAAGCTTTTCCCATATGTTTTTTCCTAGGATTTTTATGGTTTCTGATCATTTAAGTCTTTAATCATTGTGAGTTGATTCTTACGTATGATATAACTGTCTAAATTCATTCTTTTGCATGTAAATATCTAGCTTTCTTAACATCATTTTTTGAAGAGACTATTCTTTTCCCATTGTGTATTCTTGACATTTTTGTAAAAGATTAGTCGACCATATATTCATGTGTTTATTTATGGGTTCTTTATTCTGTTCCATTATCTTTGTCTGTTTTTGTGTCATTACCATACTGTTTTGATCACTATTGCTTTGTAATATTGTTTAAAAGCAGGTAATGTGATGCCTCCAGCTTTGTTCTTCTTGCTCAAGATTGCTTTGGATAGTTGGGGCTTTTGTGGTTCCATAGGAATTTTAGAATTGTTTATTCTATTTCTGTAAGAAATGTCATCGGAATTTTGATAGACATTGTATTGAATATGTAAATCACTTTGAGTTGTATGGACATTTTAACAGCATTAATTCTCCGAATTCCTAAACATGAAATATATTTTCATTTCTTTGCAGCTTCTTTAATTTCTTTCATCACTATTTTATATTTTTTCAGTGTACAGATCTTTCATATCCTTGGTTAAATTTATTTCTAAAATTAGTATTTTATTCTTTTTGATGCTATTGTAAATAAAATTTTCTTTACTTCTTTTTTAGATATTTTGTTAGTGTACAGAAACACAACTGATTTTTGTATGTTGATTTTGTATCTTGTAACTTTACCAAATTCATTTATTAATTTTAACAGATTTTTGGTGACGTCTTTAGTGTTTTCCACATGCAAGGTTATGTCATCTGCAAACAGAAACAATTGTATTTTTTTCTTTACTATTTGGATGCCTTTTATTTCTTTTTCTTGCCTTATTGCTCAGGCTAGAACTTCCACTACTGTGTTGAATATAAGTGATGGGAGTGGGCATCTTTGTCTTGTTTCTGATCTTAGAGCTTTCAGCTTTTTACTGTGCATATAATGTGAGCTGTGGGCCCTCACCTACTTTCTTTATCCACAAAGAGTTCTCTGATGTCTCTCAAATATAGCTCACTCTACCAGGCACTGGGAGTATGACATGAGCAGTAAGTGAGTCCTGATCCCAAGGAACTTACAGTCTACTGGAGGATCATCAGGCAATTGCCATAAAGAGTGACAGATACCATAACTCAGATGAGGAAAGAAGGGTTAATGAAATCCAGAGGAGGGCACCTAGCTGCTCTGGAAAGTCATGGAGGGCTTTCAGGAGGAGGCAATGTCTCAGTTAATCATTAAATAATGTGTAAGTGTTTTCTAGGTAAAGGCAGGTGTAAAGGGTGGAGAAAGGGCCATGTAGAGATGAGGCAACACCTTATAAAGCAGTGATTCTTACTAAGTAGCAATTTTGTTCTCAAAAAGTGTCTGGAGACATTTTTTATTGTCACAACTGGAAGGGGCGCTACTGGCAACTATTGGAAAGAGGTCAGGGATGCTGCTAAGTATCCTACAAAGAACATGACAGCCCCGCAACAAAGAAGGATCTAGCCCCAGATGTCAACAGGGCTGAGGTTGAGAAACCCTGCCATACACACCTTACTTTGTTTACTTAAAATTATGCTTATCATAGGAGATTGATTTTGTTTACCTAAGCTATAAAATGATTCCTGACTTTATTTTAATTTAGACCATAACTACAAATATTATGTAGATGTTGTTGCTAATCAGAAGAAATCCTTATCCCCCAAGTCTAGCTTCTCCTTTTTTGATCAAGGAATGGTAAGCAAATAAAGAAGTTTCTTTAAGAAATTTATATCAAAACAGTGCATGTTTTGACAGCTAGGGCTGCCATAACAAAATACTGCAGGCTGGGTGGTGCAAACAACAAATATATACTTATTTATTATCTCATAGTTCTAGCTGGCAGGGAAGTCCAAGATCAAGGTCCTGGCAGAGTTCAGTCTTTGGTGAGACTTCTTCCTGAGTTGCAGGTGGCTGTCTTCTGAGTACTCACATGCTGGAAAAAAGGAGAGAAAAACAGAAAGTGGGAGTGTACAGGGAAAGGATGAAGAAGGAGGGGGAGAGGAGGGAGTGTGTATTAGTGCTCTGGTATCTCTTTCCTAAGGACATAAGTCCTGTAAGATCAGGGCCCCACCTTTATGATCTTATCTAATCTTAATTATTTCCTTCAAGGCCCCATCTCCAAATACAGTCACCTGGGGGATTAGGACCTTATCATATCATGTTTATTGGGGAGAAAATGCAAACATTCAGTCTATAACAGAACACAAAGCTTCATTTTTTCACAATAGCAAATGTTCAATGCATCTTAAGCAGTCATTAGCATCACAGAGCAGGGGAAGTGCAGGTGCAAGTCTTCTGGACCTGTAGCAGGTGTCAGGGTCAGGGAATCAATTCCTTCCCAGTGGATCTTTGGGTCTCCACTGAAATGTGACTTCCTCAGGAAAGCCTTCCATGTTCTCCTGGAGCTCCCCTGTGGTTCACTTTCACAGGGTTCAGAACATTACCTTCCTCACATTGATTTCTGGTTGTAACAAGTGGTTAACTTCCTCCACTGCTAGACTCTAAGTAAGACTTACAAGCTCAGAATAGAATATCAGTCTTTTTCCTCCACTGTATCTCCATCCTGAGCATGTGTTTATGAAATGAATGAATGCTTAAAATCAAGACTTCAGGAAGCAGACAGGCACATTGTTAGACATCAGTAAAGAATTTATACTCTGAGGCAGGGTGCCGTGCACGGCTCACGCCTGTAATCCCAGCACTTTGGGAGGCTGAGGCAGGTGGATCACGAGGTCAAGAGATCAAGACCATCCTGGCTAACACAGTGAAACCCCGTCACTACTAAAAATACAAAACAAATTAGCCGGGCGTGGTGGCAGGCGCCTGTAGTCCCAGCTACTGGGGAGGCTGAGGCAGGAGAATGGCATGAACCTAGGAGGCGGAGCTGAGCTTGCAGTGAGCTGAGATCACGCCACTGCACTCCAGCCTGGGCCACAGAGTGAGACTCCATCTCCAAAAAAAAAAAAAAAAGAGTTTATACTCTGAAAGAGAAGGAGGTTTTAATCTTAGTAATTTATTTGACTGCTAAATAGCAAAAATCCAGTTGAGTACATTAGGCTAACATGGTTGGTGTGCAAACACATGCTAGGAGTTCATCCAGGTGTGGGTTATTTGTCCACCAGCCTTACTTCAGGCAGCACCCAAAGTTCAGACTCAAGCTGTGGGCAGTCTACTGCTTTGGTGAGGATGGTGGCTGTGGTGCCTGATGGGGCCACTTGGCTGAGGGAGGGCATCAGGGTTTCCATTTCAGGAGTGCTGATGTGGATGTTGCTTTTCTCTGTTGTGTCACCAGTATTCTGTGCCTTGGGTTGGGTTTACTTGCATCTCTGTGTATCACTCTGCTGCTTCAAAACTCATCCCTTCTGTTGATGCTGACCTGAGGAGCTCGGGAAATGTTTGCTGCATTGGGTGGGGTTGATGAGCTGGCTTTAAAAGGAAGAACGAATGCTTTACCAGGACTCCAAAATCAACAACAACAGAATGTCTTTCTAGGATCACTCGAATGGATCCATTTATTCCTTGCATAACCCTCCAATTTTTGAATACACTTTTCAGTTTGGGAAGAAAGCATAGAATCCTACATGTGAACTTTAAGAGAATGGGATGTATCATAGTGTTTGTTTTCAGACAGTAGTATGCCTTTAGGATAGTCTGAAGAATGGTTAAAATATAGATTCCTGAGTCCCACGACCAGAGAATCTTGCTCAGCAAGCTTGGAATGGAACCCAGGAAACTTCAGGTGATGTAAGGCAAGGGGTTTATGCATCACATCTAGAATAATGGTCCCTGCTCCTGATGAACACACCAAGTACCCAAGAAGGGTACCAGAGTGTGAAACAAGCATGGCTAGGTGATGAGATGACCTGGGTACAGTCACCTGTTAAAGTGCGGATTCTCATTCAGCAGGTCTGGAGGGGGATATTCTGCATTTCTAATCAGTTGCAAGAAAGCAGTTGTTGCCAGCCCCTGCCTCACACCTTGAGCAGCAAAGGTATAAAAGAGTCACCAACATTAGGGCTCGAGTCAGATGGGCGTAGGTATGGATCCAACCTGTTCTCTCACTGTGTGACCGGTGTCTCCCAATCCTGGTTTACTTGTGTCTCAAGTGCGAAATGATGCAGAAATTAAATGTGACAATAATATACATAAAGCATTCAACATATTGCTTAACATGCCATTAGTCTTCCATGAGTGTAAGCTGCCATTGCAATTTTAATAATAAATCCTGCTAATTCAATGTAAATTAGTCAAAGATGTTTGTTTTATCATCCTTGCCATTTTATTTTGCTAATTTTGTTTCTATGTAGATTGAGGCAATGTTTCTATTTCTATCATATAACACATCTGGAAGATAAGAAAAAAGGAATCATTTCCCTACCAAACACCCAGCCCATGAAGTGCTATGACCATAGTCCTTAATAAGATGTTGTGACGTTAATGAACATCAAGACATCGGAATGAGGGTTTATTTCCCCTGGCCCCAGATATTGGCCATTATGTTGACAGAGCTGGTGCACTCAGAGCTGGGTTGATATGATTTAAAACTGGGAGATTATTCTGAAAATTTCAGCCCAGGTAGGCTGCTTGACATCATAGGAACCAGCATCCCATTGGCTGAATTGCTTGGGTTTCTGCTACTTGACACACGCACTCCAAGTGTACCTAGTGATGTAGTAGCCTGTTTTGTTCTGCTCTAGTTTGCTCGGATTATCTTTAAGGTTTATCTTGGAAAAAGCAAAGGCCCTGAGGGCAGGGTGATGTTTATCTGGTGGACAGATACTGTGGCATTATAGGTAATCCCTGAGGTTTTAGAGTCCTGTAGACCTGGGTTCAAATCCTGATTCTACAACTTAATACCTGTGTGACCTTGGGTCACTTGCCTAACCTCTCTGAGTCTCAGTTTTCTCATAGCTCCACCAGTGGCAATTCCTTTTCTAGCAGTCAATGGCCTTAATACCATGTGCCCTGTCATAGGTGAAGCTACAGTCAAGTACATGTGACCTTAATTAATATCATGTGCCCTGTTCTAGGTGAAGCCAAAGTACTGGTCCCTGCAGGTCAACTGTGACGGTTTAAGCCATTATTCCATATCATTGGTACATGTTTTGACTTAACAACATAAATTCACAGTAAAACTTTATTTTAAATATAGCCTGCTAGTGTTTGAGTGCAAAGAACTTCTGATGATTTTTGTTTTCTATTAAGACTATAGTGAACATGAGATCCCTCAGTCATGTGTGGTAAGTCTTTGGGAAGAAAAGATAAAGGTTTTGTAGGCGATATAGGATATTGCAGCTCTCAAATGCAAGAAAAACGGTCATTTCACATATGCTATTACATCTACGCGTTGGTATTATTCTCGCTCTATTTTTCAGAGGAGAAACTGAGGCACAAAGGTGACAAACATCTTAGCCAAGGATAGCCAGGTCATGAATGGCACTGTAGAAATTTGAATTCATGTAATCTGATCCCAGAGAACCTACCTTGAATGGCCATTTGCCAGACTACACAATTTTCTCTCACAAGATATTAACTTTTTGAACTAATAAAAGAGAAGAGTCAATGGCTCCAGTTAATTCCAGGAGCAGAAATTTATCTTTTTGTGTACAGTGTAACTGGATGAATTAGAAATTGTGTGTGAAAAGTGATATTTATAAGATATGTACATAATATTGGCAGCACAATCAATATCTAATTATAATTAATGCCTGTTGTCCTGGTTATTTTGCAAATGCCCTCATCTACATGAAAAGTCTTTGTGATTCTAATAGTAATGACCAGTTTTTATGATTTATAATTCCCAAATGGTATGTCTGGAGATCCAATCAATGAGCAAAATTACAAAGTGTTTCGGCTTATATGGTTTAGGGCCAACAGAAATACCAGTAGCTCCCACCTCTGAGTCTCATAGCACACTTTGATTAATTAATTGATTCCTTCATTCATTCACATTCACTTTTTCACCCTCTTTTGACAGATCTCATTTTAATTTTTGGCATTGTCTATAAATATCTTCAGCTCGAATGGGTGGATAATTACCTTCTTCCAGACTCAGGAAACTTGCATTGCAACTCTGCGCCTGGGTATTTTTGTTTTGTTTTGTTTTTTGTTTTTGTTCCTGTGTGGCTTACAGCTGGTCACACTGACTGCAGTTGGTGAGCGCAATGGAGTAGGATTCAATTTAGTAAATTTTCACTGAAGATCTATTCTGTGTTGGGGCCATGCTGGTTCTGGAAATACAGAATACATTGTTTTATGCGTAAAATAATGGTAAAAATAATGGCAGAAGCCGTTATGGACTGAATTGTGTCCTCCTGTCCTCCTCACCACCCCCCAACTACATTTATACGTTGAAACTGAGCCTTTAAGGAGGTTCAGTGAGGTTCAGTGAGGTCCTGAGGATGAGGTCCTGATCTGGTACAACTGGTGCTCTAGTAAGAGGAGGAAGAGACACCAGCGATCTCTCTCCATGCACACAGAGGAAAGGCTGTGTAAGAACACAGTGAGAAAGTGGCATCTACAAACCAGAAGAGAGGCCTCACTGGAAACCAACCCTGCTGAAACCTTGATCTTAGACTTCCAGCCTCCAGAATTGTGAAAAAAAAAATGTCTGCTGTTAAACCACCCAGCCTGTGGTATTTTACTATGGCAGTCTGAGCAGTACAGCAGCCACAGCAACTAACTTATTTAGAGAGAGTGCTGTAGGGGAGACACTGGGCTGGACACTGAGGATGACTGAGATGTATAAGCTGTGGTCCCTGCCCTGCTGGACACACCGAGTACCCCAAGGAGGTGAGCACACATATTCAAGCCCCAGAGTGCAGAACAAATGGTGCTAAGTGGAGAGAGCAGACTTGGGCGCAATTCATATGGGTGATGTGACCTTCAGTCTGCGTTGGGTTGGAGGGAAAGGAGACCAAGGGCTTCCCACAGCTGAAATCCAACTCTTGGTCTTGTCTGTTTGATCTTGTGTCTTAAACTTCCTGACAGGGTTCTTCCTAGCCAAGCCCTGCGTTACTGTGTAACATATTGCAGGGTCTAAATGATGGCAATGCATCTACATATTAAATTACAGTGATCTGGAGCATTTTTTTTTTCACACAGGCATCAGCTAAAGGTTTAAAATCTCTCATTAGAATTTTTATAGCCTGAGGTGTGCCGCTAGGAAAATGGAATTCGCTGTTTTTCTTCTCATCTGAGCAAAAGGGTGACTATTTTGTTTTCTAATGAGTGCATAGCATGGGCCATTGGCTGGAGTTGTGATAGCCTATAAATGCTTTCCGGTGTAATTCAGGCCTCTTGAATCCTCCAGATCCACCTGTCTGGGTGGACAGGGATGCTGTGTTAGACATGGCCAGGAGCCAGGGCTCTGGAGTTGAATGGGTCTGGATGAAGTGTCCTTCATCCAGCAGCTGTGTGGCTCTGAGCAAAGTACAAAATCTCTTAGTGTCTCAGTGACCTAACTAGAAAGGATAATTGTGATTCTTAGAATTAAGTGAAATGGTGCACTTATATTAAAATGCTGGGCGTGGAGCCTGACACAAGGTAACAGCTCAAAATCTTGTTTTATGGTCTTTAAATTTGAAGAAACCTGGAAGAAATCTAATTGTTACTCTTATGCAACCATTGCAAGGTAGGGCTGAAACAATACCAATTCAACAATCAATTAAAGATGGCCCTGTATATTTCATATGGCTTCTATAAGGACCAAATGAAATAGCATAGACCTATGTGTGGATTCTGGAAGGTCTTCAATAAATGTCAGTTTCTCATTCCTTCTCATCAAGAGCAGATATTGTCTCTATCTGGACTAACAGTCATTATTGTGGGCTTCTTCCCACCCTGACTCTTCATGCATTAACCTTGCAAAATGGGTTAAGAGGACTCTGTATTATCAAAGCTCCCTTGAATACACCAATGAGCTGTATTTGGAGATTAAGTCAAATGTTATTAACATTCCAATTACTTCCAGGTCAAAGGTGAAATTGCTGAAAATAAAGCAACATAGATTTCTAGTATAATTATTCCTTAATTCAATGTGGGACCTGAAATAACCTGGCATACTCTACTTAAATAATTCAGTTCAAGGGCTACCTGGTGTACAAGCTGTAGTATCTGACTTTAAAGCGTCTGCAGCCTATTCAACAGCAGGTATGTAAAGAGCATGAAATAAACTTTAGTGGAATAATCGGCTGTGTGTCCCGGCCATTCACTGTTTATAAATAGCAAGCACCTACTCTGTGCCTGATGAACTCCTATTCATCCTTCAGCCAGACCCAGATGTCAGCTCAGAAATCAGTTCTTCTTGAAAGCTTTTGTGGACCACCCTTCTTATATCCCCCATCCACACACTCATGGTGTAAGTCCCTGCCATCTGCTCTCCTAGGATTCTGTAATTTTCCTTCTTAGCGCTTATCTGTTTACTTGCTTACCATTGTGTCCTCAGTGCCAAGCAGCTTGGCACACAGTAGGTGTTCAATATAGGCTGGTTAATCAGCTGGCTGCATATGGTGGAATGGGGTGTGGCTTTCCTATAGGTAATGGCACAAATTCTATGTGGGAAGGAAATTGCTAACAATAAAACCTAGACTGGAGGATTCTGACCAATAGTGTTTTCACTACTTATGACAAAGTCACGTTCCCACAGTTGATTCTCCAGACCAGGGTGCAACATATGGAATAGTGGTTTCTTTAGGATTTAAAAAGCACTGGTACAGGAAGACATTCTACTACCTCTGAGTTCCAAGTGCTGAGGCAATGGCAAAATTCAGTTGAAGAATAGACTTCTGTCCAGTAGAGGGAGCTCCCTCATTAAAAAGTCACACATCCTTGCTGAAAAACCCTGGGTTAGGTTTTCATAAACTTCTCTTTCTTCTTAGAATCATAAAATCTCAGAAATAGGAGGGACCAGAAACTATCTCGTCTAACCATTCTCTCAGAGCGAGAATTCCCTCTAGAACCAAGGCTGTTAGCCTGACTCTCCTCTTTTAGCCCCCTCCGTTTCCTCACCAAGATCCCCTCCTTCTCTTTTTTAGAAATATTTGTTAAACACCCACTGTGCGCCTGGCACTGAGGTTATAGAGACAAACACGATGAGCATGTACCCACCTCTTTTTCTACTTACAGCCTTGCTTGATGCCCTCCCCAGTCTGGGAAGCTCCTTACTCCTTGAGGTGGGGTGTTCTGCTCACTCTCTCTCTGGGATGCTTTGACTGTTCTTTAATTTTTTTTTTTTTTTTTTTTTTTTTTTTTTTTTTTTTTTTTTTTTTTTTTTTTTTTTTTTTTTTTTTTGAGAGATGAGGGTCTCACTATGTTGTTCAGGCTGGTCTTGAGCTCCTGGCCTCAAGTAAGCCTCCCACCTTGGCCTCCCAAAGTGCTGGGATTACAGTTGTGAACCACTGTGTTTGGCCTTCTGACTGTTCAAATATTCCTTCCATGAAGCCAGAATCTATTCCCTAATACTGTCCATCCTTTGATTCCAATTTTTGCTTCAGCATCGTAACTGGCACACAATGGGCTTGGAGCCATATGAGCATTCTGCCCCTGAGTTCCCTTCAGATATTTTAAAAACTAGCTTGGGCTCCCTTGAGTGGCTTCTTTCATTGCCATCACTATTCGATCCTGACCTTGGATTATGAACCTTCCTTCTGAGGCCTGAGGTGGGCTGCTCGAAGTCCCAGCAGCTAATATGCCTTAACACAGACAGAATTTTACAGGTCAGCAACAGTGGACTTTAGCTTCCTTTGTGACACTTCTGAGTCTTCTTCCCTCTTCCAAAATTTCTATATTTAGAAGCTCAGAGTGGTTCTGTTACCATTTTGGGGTTGACCACATCCAAACCTCATCTGATGTGTCTGTTTACTGCAGGTATATGGGAATTCAATGAGGAACACTTCCCTGGGAGAGTAGCAGTTTAAAAGGAAAGTGTAGGAGACAGCCATCTGAACCTAAGCAGTGTAGTATATCAGGAAAAATGGTCTTGAAAGGAAAGAACAAAACCAAACAGGAATAAAGAATCACCACCCAAACAGGAGAGAAATCAACAAGAGGGCAGCGGCTAGGTCTGACATGTGGCTGTTGCTCAGAAAATTTAAAAAGTGAGTTTGAATGAGTGAATGGATGAACATATTCCAAATTTCATGATCCTTATGAATGACATTGCTAGGTTCTAAGAGCGTACGAGTGGGCAAACTTGTTTGATAGCCTCTGAGGAGGTGTGGAAAATGAAAGGAGTTACTGCATGATCAGATGAGAAGTATGTTGTGATAAAAATATATATGTATATTTATAGATTATTATATATCTACATAGACCAATTGTACTAGATTTCAATGCAATATGAACCAAATTGACTAATGGAAAATATCTTAAGGATAATCAAATTTAGGGTGGTAAAGAGGCTTAAGCCAGTGTGCCAGTCCTGTTCTATTGATAGGGCTTGTCTATGGAGAAGAATTGTGACACTTAATTTTGGCACAGTTGAAAGTGATTGATTAGTGATGCCTGCCGTGGGTCTGGGAATGGGTCATGGTGATGCACATGTCAGGGATTTGTTATCCCTGAGTAGTCCAATGGTCTCTCTTTTCATAGGGCAGAGGCTTATTCAAAGTCACACAGCAAGTTTATAATAAGGTGTCTGAGTGTCTTAACTCAATTCCAGTGCTTATTTCCACCACATTGTCCATTCTGACTGTTTGAGTGTGTCCTAGCCTAATATTCCTCTTATTGGGGAAGAAAGAAGCCGTGAGAGAGAATTTCCTCTGAGAGGAAGTGGCAATGACATGCTCATTGATGTAGTGATCATGTCCAGTCATCTTGACCCACTTGAAGGCCTGGGGGTCTACCCCTCTTACACCACGCTGACTGCCTGGATCTAGGGAAAGACAGGAGTGCCAGATAGGATAGAATGGTGGTCCAAACCCTGCAGAGGCAAGCAGAAGGTGGGTCAACGGACGTTGGATGAGCTTAACTCACAGATCAGAAGCAACTGAGTCGGCCAGGTGCTAATTTGTTAGGGCTGGGAGGAGGGGATCAGAGGCAATCTTGATATTAGGGGGAAGACTCCTTTTTGATTCTTTCTCACAAGAAGCCATAGCTTTTCATTCCTGGCCATGTGGAATGTCAATTAATAGAATTCTCTTTCCTCCTGGATGTTAGGAACAATTTCACAGGGTGTGCGTACACAGCGAGCGATATTGAAACTAATATCCTCCTTTCCACCTTCGGATATTAGGAAAAATATTACACAATGGGTGTAGACACTTTGCGAGATTCGGGGTTTTATCATCCTGTGTTTCCCTGAATATTCGAAGAAATAACACAGGCCGGGGGTATACCCACTAGTATATTGGGAGGAACATCACACTCTACCTTCCGGAAATTAGGAGCAATATCACAGAATGGGTGTGCACCCCCTACTATATTGGGAGTGATATCATCCTCTCCGTCCCCAGATATTAGGAACAAAATATCACTAGGGAGTGTACACCTCCTGCGATATTCAGACTAATCTCATGCTCTCGCCCACTGGATATTAGGAACAATATCACAGGGGTGGTGTACACCCCATGCGAAATTGGGAGAAAGATCATCCTCTCCACCTTTGGATATTAGGGGCAATATCACAGGGGAGGTCTACGCCCTCTGCAATATTGGGAGTAATATCATCCTCTCCCACCCAGGATATTAGGAAGAAGATGACCGAAGGAATGTACTCCCACTGCGATATTTTGAGCAATGTCATCCTCTACCCCCTGGCTATTAGGAATAATATCATAGAGGGGTGTACACTTTCTGCGATATTGGGAGTAATATCATCCCCTCCCCACCGGGTTTCAGGAAGAATAATATCAATTATTAATATTAATAAATATAAGAAAAATTAATAGTAATCTTTGATATTAATAATTCTAATAGTGATAGTAAAATTAATATCACTTATAAATATTAGTGATTACTGCTAATAATTAATAGCAGTATCATCATTAATAAATTAATATTAGTAATTATGTTAATTAAATCAATAATAACTAAATAATATGGTAATAAAATGATTATTACTATTAAGATTAATAATTAATATTGTTGATAAATAATATTAATAATTAAAGTCATGCAGAATTGTATAATTAAAATAATTATTTGTTAATAATTAATACTCGTAATTATTATTAGCATTGATATTATTAAAATTGATAATGATTAATAATAATCATATTATTCCTAATACTTCAGGGGGTGTACACCTACCTGGGATATTGTTTCTAATATCCAGGGACAGAGAACATGATATTAGTTTTAATATCGCAGTAGGTGTACACTCACCCTGTGATATTGATCCTAATATCCAGGGGGTAGAGGGTGACATGACTCCCAATATAACAGTGGGTGTACATCCACCCGGGGATATTGCTTCTAATATTCAGGGAAGATGAAAATGATGTTACTCCCAATATCACAGAGAGTGTACAACCCTTCTGTGATATTGTTCCTAATATCCGGAGGGGGAGAAGATGATATTACTTTCAATATCGCAGGTTGTGTACACGCACCCTGTGATATTGTTCCTAAAATCCACGAAGGGAGAGGATGGCATTACTTTCCATATAGTAGGAAGTGTACACCCACGCTGGGATTTTGTTCCTAATATCAAGGGGAGAGGGGGGAAGAGCGTAATATTACTCCCAATATGGCAGGGGCTGTACATTCCCCCTGAGATATTGTTCTTGCCATTCAAAACAGGAGAGGATGACATCACTGCAGATATTGAAGAAACTGTAACCCCTGTGTGATATTGTTGCTAACATCCAGAAAGGGAGAAGACGTTATTAATCCCCATATCACAGGAAGTGTACACTGACTCTGATATTTTTCCAAATATGCAGGGGGAAGAGGATAATAATATTGCCAATATCACTGGGGTTGCACACCCCCGTGTGAGATGGTCCTTAATAATATTCCAAGGCAGAGGGAATGATATTACTACATGTATGGCAGAAAGTGTACACCCCCCAGGGAAACTATTCCCATGATCCTGGAGGGAAAAGGATGATATTACTTTAAATATCACAGAAGGTGTACACGCCCCTATTGTTTCTAATATCAACGTAAGAGAGGCGGATATGACTCCCAATATCACAGAGAGTAGAAATATTCCTATGATACTGTTCCTAATATCCAGGGAGGAAGAGGATGATACCACTCCCAATACAGATGGGTGTACACCCTCTGTACATCGAGGGTGTACACCCGTCTGTGAAACAGTTCATAATTTCCACAGGATGAAATGATATTACTCGAAATATCATTAGCAAGCTATGAGTCCACCGTGGATTGTAATAGCCAGTGGGGAAGAGGGGGTGGCTATTACTCCCCACATCACAGGGGGTGCCTCACCCCCCCTGCGATGTGGATTGTAATAGCCAGTGGGGGAGGGCGGTGATATTACTTCCCACATCACAGGGGGTGCCTCTGGAGCTTTTCAGAGAAACTGCAGGAGTATAGAGACAGCACTGAGAATCTTCCCAACCTTCATTTTCTTTCTGCCAGCATTCACTCAGTATCTGCTTTGTGTAGGGAGATGAGGTCATGCAGGACTGGGGATGGTGCCTTCATTCTACCTTTCTAAGAGGAGGGAGAATTTCAGGGATACCATGATCATTTGGTTTTCTTCAAACATTGTTTGTTTGTTGAGGGAAAATTTCTTCCCCTTAAAATTAAATAAACTAAATGGGGGCTGGTGTTTGAATTAAAACTAACCAGAGTCCTCCTTAGCATATATGGCACAGCCTTTTTACTTTGGACAAGATACTTAATCTCTCTGTGCCTCAGTTTCCTCATCTGTAAAAATGCACTCACCTCCTAGATTGCTGTGAGGATGAAATAAGTGGATTTATGCAAAGCATTTAGATGGATGCCTGGTACATAGTAAATGCTACATATGCATTGGTTATTTTTTAATTAAGTAAACATTGTATATATTTATGGTATACAACACAAAGTTTCTATATATGTATACATTGTTTAATGAATAAATCAAGCTATTGATATTCATATACATTACCTCACATTCTTACCATTTGTGTGTGTGTGTGTGTGTGAGATGTGAACACTTAAAATCTATCCTCTTAGCATTTGTTAGCCCTGAAAACTTGGGTTAACATTGTGATTTTTTTTTTTTTTTTTTGCCTCCTTGTTTTACACTTTTAAGATAACTTATACCATGGGTTTCCCCATGGAGAGGAGAAATAGGCATATAGGAAAGAAAAGATATCCCCTTTTCTGAAGCTAAAGATTTAAAACATTTGAGATGAGCCTTCTAAATCAAGAATCGTAATCTTCAATTACTTGGTAGTGCAGCCACAGATTGAAGTAAGTACTTGGCAGAATAGAATGAATTGAAGACCCTTGGAATTCTAAGGTTCTCAAAACTTGGTTGGAATGACCTGGTGCATATTTTGAAGCACCGATTGTGCTGTTATAGAATTCTCTCACTGGCAGACAATGAATTGATAAGATATATATATGTTTTTTCTGGCTACCACACTCATCGGTTATCAGGAAAGCCCAGGTACCAGAGAGGAACACAGTCCTATCTGCAGCAGGCACCGCTCCTGGGTCAATAGCTTCGTATTGTATAGGAGATTGGCACATTGCCAGTTGATTCTCAAGGTGTTGAGATGGCCTCGGTTGATGAAATATTGATCTCAGCCTGTCGGTTTCAATGGAATTCAGGAGTAAGTTGCAATAAAACAAGCTCGTATTCAGTTTTCTAGAGAGTTGCCATTCTGTTAATTTCTCTTTGCATGTAACTTTGCCTTCCACTCTGAGAAGACACAAGTTGCCTTTCTTACAAAATGGACCTTTATGGAACTATAGGAAAATGTGTTAAGAGAAAATTGCAGAGGAAATCCATTTGAGACCTCCAGTGTTCTTTCTGCAAGCTCTGCTAGGAATAGAATGACTCCAAGGCAGTGATAATTTTCAAGCCAGGTTGTAACCAAGGCCACGTGTTCACTAGATTGCCTCATAACTGCAGTGAGATATTTCAAATGTTGGGTAATCAAATCTGATGCAGGAAGAAGAGCTTAAACTTCCAAATTAGGTGCAATATAGGCTGTCTGTGCCTTTGAGACTCCCGAGGTGAGACTGAGCTGAGTGAATTAGAAACAGGCTTTACTTTGTTTCCTGGTGTACTATCAATTAAGTAATTTCCAGAAGCAACAGCACAGGTGGCATTTTACTTAGTTTTATAGGGTAGTTTTCTATCCTTTGTTATAAGGGAAAATGAGAGCAGGAGGCAACAAGACTTTCCTTATTACCCTTTTTGTACTTTCTTAATGAGCCTACTTTGCTTCTACTCCGTGTCTTCCTGGATACGGAGGACAAAAGCGTTTTCTCCAGCCAGGTTCCATACTCAACTCTCAATCTATATTCACTTTTGATAAAAGATTTGGCATAAAATCATAGGAAGCATTGTTTAAGAGCCAGCCCTCGAAACTAGACCTACATCCGTGACGTAAGTATGCCTGATGGTATCAAATATGCAACTGAACTTCTTAAGATACATCTTAACCTATATTCGTCTGCTATGGACTGAATTGTGTGCACCCCAAATTTATATATGGAAATCTTAATCCCAGTGCAATGGTATTTGGAGATGGGGTCTTTGGGAGAGAATTAGGTGGGGCCCTCATAATGGAATTAATGTTCTATTAAGAAAGGACACCAGAGAGCTTGCTGTCTCCCTCCCCTCTCCCTTTCTTTGCCATGGGAGGATACAGCAAGAAGACAGCCATCTGCACGTCAGGAAGAGGGCCCTCACCAGAAACCAACCATACAGGCACCTTGACCTTGGATTTCTAGCCTCCAGAACTGTGAAAAAATACATTTCTGTGGTTTAAGCTACTCAACCTATAGTATTTTGTTATGGCACCCTGAGCTGCCTAAGATAGCATCTTACGTATTATGAACTTAAAAATAGCACAACTAATGCGCTGTGGGAGCTCTGGGCCAGGCTGAGCTCTCCCTAACAGAGGGAGAAAGCACCCATCACTGATAGCCCTCTGAGCCCTAAATTTTTTATTCCCCTATGCACAGTGTCTTGAATTCAACCTTTGTAGTTTATTTCTTTAGGATTTATGGTGATTGTCTTCTTTTTGGTAGCCCTTTCTTTTATTTTTAAATTTAAATTGAAGAAGTAATACATGTACAAGGTTAGCAAATAAACAACAGTAATAACACATTACAAGTGGGCAGACAGTGAAAGGAGGTCTCCATCTCACTCCATATCCCAAGACCTCCAGTTTTCTTCCCCAGAATCAACCACAGTTGACAATGTCTTTGTGTATTTTTCAGCTATTATATGCATATAAAAGCACACATATGTATACCAACCCTCCCTTTTTAAATATAGAGGTATGCATACTATCTTCAGTTTTCTGTATCTTGCTGGCAGTGTTAAGTAATGTAAAAACTACTGACAAATTAATACATCAAAGGTGCAACATTTATTTAGGCCAGTTGCCTCACTGACTATAGGAACACTTCAATCTAAGGAGGTACAAAGGAACAAAAGAAGGCTGAAAGTGAAGGTGAGGGATGTCAAATACAGAATTCAAAATCTTTGTAGGGGTTGGCCAGTATAAACCTTTAGGTACTGTGGAATTCTATGGCAATGTTATAGCAATATCTCATCGCAATCACTTCACTGTTTCTTTCTTATCTTTCCTGTCTTATCTTAAATGCCTCCTCTTTCTAAAATAGCTTCCCTACAGCTCTAGCCAGAAGATTAGCATAGCTTTCTGTGTAGCCTCAAGCACAATTTCCTTCAGTTTGCATGACAGAAACAAGAATAATTTTTGTATCTTACAAATGTGAAACATTTGATCACATTAGAATATGCTCTTTCAAACCATCACCTTTCCTCGTCATTAGAAATTTGGCATTTACTGCCTGCTGTGTTCAAAATCATGCCAGCTAGACCCTGGGTCAGGGGAGATGGTGACTGGGTCTTCCTTGTTTTTATACCTTTAGTGCCTCACCCAGGATCCCAGTAAACATCTATCAAATAAAGTCAAGAGTACAGGAGAATGCAGCCTCTGATGGTGAACAAGCTACAGGAAACCCAGCTGGTAACTTGAATATAGTCACCCCACATTTGAAGGGACTATGCTTCACAAGGTTCTGTGCTGTACTCTGTGAGCATAGTCACAAAGTCTCGCACAGGTAGTTTTTGAGGAAGCCACTGTTGGTACAATCTGTGTCCCTGTTCCTCTCCATGACTTTTTCTGGCTTAAAATGCCAGATGCGGCATATTTTGACTCAGCATTTTGATCATGATCAAGGGATGAAAATGTTAGGTATAAACACCAGCTGCTGTGACTATAGTTCAACCGGTCTCAATCACTGCTTAATCTAGGAAGGTTTGCATCAAGCAAGAGTGGATTTACCACTGTGTTTGTTTTGTGCCTAAAAGGAGGTCTTTGGGTTTCTCTGGGGCTTTCAATAGGGTCAAGAGGATCCTCTAATGAATTGTTCTGGGGTAAGGACCTTATCTGAGACTTCCACCTGCTCATCTCTGAAAATAATTCAGGGTCTCAATCACACTTGCATTTTATTCGCAAGAGAGAGCTACTCTCTGCATCATCCCTCTTCTATAAGCAGCATATAGCAAAGAAAAGTTACTACTTATCTGATCTTTCCCTATGACAATATTTTCCATTGGAAAAATGTTTTTCAATATTCTCTCCATTTAATGTCTCCTCAAATAATTTGGAATTCAAAGATTCCAAATTATTTGAAGCCAGAAGCAGTTTAAAAGTGATTTTATGACATATATTAAATATTACCAATTAACTATCTTAGAGAACTTGAAATACAGATTAAAATTCAAGGGTAGGATTTTACCATGCTGACATTATATTTTATTGATTATATTTACGTAGAAGCCTTTTCAGAAAGTTAAAATTTTAACTTATTTTACTGAGCCTTATAGTGACTTTCTCATATCCTTTTGCAGTTATTTTTTATTGCCTTTTTATATTGTCCATGATTAAGATGACTGCAAACCACTTCTCTAACCACTGAGAAAATAATTCATAACCAGACTATCACCAAACCAGGCTGCCATCTTTGCTGTGTGGCCTCTGAGAAAGAAAGAGATGTATTGCTAAATATTTAGTTTAGTATCTTCCTGAAACATCCTGTCTTTAATTCTGCAGCAATAAAAAAATCGAGTGAAATGATTTCCAAACTGCTCATGATATTATATGATCCTAAATTATTCTAACCTTCAATGCTGAAGAGAGAGAGTACATTATTTTAATTCGTTAAGAAGGCAATAATTGGGAGTCTCAATCCTTGCAAGAAATGAAACAATTAAGAAATCACAAAAATCAAAGGCAGATAAGATGCCTAAATATAAACAGCAGTGACATCCAGACTGCCACAGTTAGGTACTTGTTACTAAGATATTCTGGTCATATATGCAACAGGTAGCTATAGAAATGTGACTGTCTGAGACCGGAAGCATATAATATACTTTTTTGTTCTTATATCTTTTAAACCAGGAATTATTTCAGGCTTTTGGAAAAATGTTGACTGTGACTTTCTGTAGGCATGCTGTATAGATAGTATAAGGATTCAGATATTTCGTGATTTTTTTTTTCATCTTTTTATATTACTTATCACTGTTTTTAAGATATTGGGGCTGGGAAGAATTGGGAGGGATTTGCCAGGCAGACAATGTGGAGAAGGCAGTGACAGTTCACACACAGGGCATGGCATGCTCAGTGTTATCTGGTAGTGAAGACGATGAGGGCTTGAATACTTCTGAGACATGCCTCAACATTATGCTTTATGTGGGGAGGAGCTGTGTGGTTTTTGTCAGATAGGCAGCTTAGAAGGGCCACCTGGGTAGATGAGTGGAGAAAGAATGCACCCAAGAGAGACTTGGGGCAAGAAAGAGACTGTTGGAAGACTATTGCAGGAAGACAGATGAGAAGATACTGACGAAAAGGACTCAGTGCAGAGACTGGAACTACAAGATATGGTGGCAGGTTGCCTGTGGACAGTAAGCATGTGTGTGTGTGTGTGTGTGTGTGTGTGTGTGAGAGAGAGAGAGAGAGAGAGAGAGAGAGAGAGAGAGAGAGAGAGAGGACAGTAAGGAGAAGGAGGAGGAGGAGGTGGAGGTAGAAGAGGAGGGGAAAGAGAAGAAGAGGGAGAAGGAAGAGGCAAAAAGAAACAGAGGGAGAAAATAAATGGAGGAAGACAGCAAGAGGAGGAGAAGAAAGATTGGAATATTTCTGAGATTCCTATCTTTGGTAAATATTTGACTGAATTTTTCCATTAACCTTGCTCTTCTATCTGCATATACATTAGACATAAAACTGTTAGATGCCAAATGAACATCTTATCATTTTGCTCATTTATATGTTTTGAAGACAGTTTGTTTAACCAGATTAAAATGTGCAATGACTCCTTGGCTCCTTACCATGACATTTAAAGTTTAGCTTCTTGTCCTTTTTGTCTCTAATTTTTAAGTGCCCTGATTTGTTATTTATTAAACAAAGTGTATGGAGTACTGATTCTGTGGCAAGCATTGTTCTGGGGGCCTCAGGATATGATGGTAAACAAAGCAAACAAAATTCCTTGGCCTCACAGAGCAGCCTCTCTTTTACACTCCTGGAATCTCAGAGTTTTGATTAAGTTTTGCAGGAGAGTCAGGCTGGAACACTCCCAACCACCACTCTATTTTCCTTAGAAGCAATTAAGACCTAAAACCTACTGAAGAATAAATCTCATCCCTAAGTCACTCTTGTTTTGCTTTTCTCTCAAAGAGCCTCATTTATGATATTGAGGACTCAGAGCCTCCCTGAAGCTTTGATGTTCATAATAATCAGGAATCGGCCCCAAATCCTAGAGAAGAGCACAGACTTACCTTTGTAGCTAATTATTTATTTAGCAGGAGGTGGAAGTTCTTCTACAATTGGGATGTGGTAGCACATTGTGCAGAAAAAGTGCATCCAATTGCGATGAACCAATGAACCTTTTCTTCCACTCAACTAGGGAAAGTTTTGTTTTGCTTTGTTTTAACTTTAAAAGTGCTAAGTTTTCAAAAGACCTTTGAAGGAGTGGCTGGCCTGGAACTGGGAGGCCAGCCATTCTAAATGTTAGAGGATTGCAGAAGTTGGCAGACAGAAGGCTAGAGAAGGCATGTGTGTGGGGATATGGGAGTGGAAGGCATGTTTCTTAATCACCTGAGCAACCTGAAGAACCAGGCCTGTGGATCCTTTGTAAATATATGAGGGAAATAAAATGCGATGAACTGGATTGCTTGCTGGTGTCCTGGTGCCTGATGAGTTTAGAGAGCATTTTTTCTATTTCCCTTAATGTTTCTCTGCAAGTTCCATCTCATTTCTTGCTTTAATGGGGACATTTTTTATGCCTAAACAAAACCCCTACTGTTAGAACTCAAGCCTGTTACCTCCACTGCTCTTCTCTGCCAGGATTCCAGGAGGAGGGAGTAAAGGAGCTCCCTGCTGCAGGCTCGAAGACCGTCAACCTCCTGCAGAGGGCCCCACTCTGACTACCAGCCTCTGGCTGGCCCAAGGGATGGAGACCACAACTCTCCACTCCCTTTCATAACTCCAGGATCCCAGATTGTGCCACTGTGATGTGTGCACTAAGAAGGCAGCTGGGTTTATTTTAGTTCATTACAATTTGATGCACTTTTGTTATGCACTGTGCTAGCCACTGACTCAAAGGAAGTGCGCAAAGTGACATCTAGTCATTGGGTTAGTCATGGGTAGAAAGCTGTTTTACCAATAGAGGAATGTATGAAGTGCAATGGCAAGATGGTTGGAAGAGCAATTAATTCTACTGGGAGCTGTAGAGTACGGTTTAGCAAGGAGGTGACATTTGTATTGGAACTTTAAGGATGAATAGATTTGCCAGGGATACAGGGAGGGTGGTATTCAGGAATGAAAGAACACAGAGACATTCTCACTGAAAACATTCCAGACTATCCCTAAGTCCAGGAGCTAGTATATTATCTCTATATACTTGACACTAATGAAAGAGAGCTCTAAACATAGGCTTGAATGCCATGCTGTGGAATAGTATGGATTTGATATTTAGAGGAAAATCAGAGGTCTGTAAGCAGATGAAAAATGGAATTGATTCTGGTTTTGGAAATACCTCTCTGGTAGGAATGTAGAGGGCAATTGTAGAAAATACAGAGATGAAAGCAGGGAGCCCAGTTATAAGATGATTGAAATAATGCAGGTGAGTCATGATGTGAACTTGGGCTAGAGTCTTATCTCCAGTCTGAAGCTATCTCCTGAGTTCCAGCCCTTTATATCTAACTGTTTACTTGATTCTCCACTTACATGTCTAATAGACATTCCAAATTCAGCATGACCAAAGTAGATCTCCTGATCTAGCCTTCCCCAAACTTGCTCCCCGCATCCTTCGTCATCTCAGTTGATGAGAACTCCATCCTTTCAGTTGTTCAGGTTGCAGTCTTGGAGTTTCCCTTGATTTTTCTCTTTCACACCCCCATTTAGCCAATCATAACACCCCACTGACTCTACCCTCCTCCTCATCTCCCTCATTCACTCTCCCCTCCTTGCCTGCTGGGCTGACTCTTCCAAAAACACACCAGAAAACTCCAGCCTTCCTTTGGGCCTCTGCTCCAGGGGATCCAATCCTGCTTCCCCCAGATATCCACCTGGATCACTTCCTCAATCCCGTCATTCACTGCTCAAACCTCATATTCTCAGGAAAACTTGCCCTGTCCACTGTATCTAACAAGACTCCTCCTCTTCCCCAGTACAGCTCATCCACTTAACTGACTCACTCTTTTATTATTATTATTATTATATTCCATAGCACGCATCACCTAGCATGCTATGTAATTTTCATATTCATTTTATTTATTGTTTATTGTCTGTCTTTCCACACTCAAATGTATCTCCAGTGCAGGGTTCTTTGTTTATTTGCTCACTACTATATCTCAAATCACCTAGAATGCTTGACACAGCATAAAGACTCAATAAATATTAGATGAGTAAATGAATGGGCAGTTTACTGGGAAAAAATGACAGATTTAGGTTAGCAGTTTGGAAATTGCACCTCTTCACATCCCATTGACTTTAACGGTGGAGAAAAGAAAAGAGTAAAAGAATGATTCTGGGATCTTTAGCTTGGGATGATGCCTTTACTTGATATGAGAAAGGCAGGGGAAGAAATATATCTGGGGGAATTAATGAGTTCTACTTGGGTCATGTTGAGTCTGAATGCTTGTGCAATATGCAAGTTCAATTTCCTGATTTGTGGATTTTTCTTAACAAGGAAATCAGGCTAGAATTAAAGTTTTGATAGTCACTAACTATGGAGTGGATGAGATCTCTCAGAGAGAGGGAACCAAAGGAAAGGAGAGAAGGAGGTGAAAAGCACCCACCTTTATTTATGGGGCACACTCAGGGAAAGCCAGCATGCACTAGTCAGCATTCTTGAGTGCAGTTTGGTTCCCTTGGCTTATTTAGACACTTCTTTGGAAGCTGGAGAAAGAGGCAGATGTGTGAGGAGGGAGAGTGAAATCATCTGAGCAACTTTTGTCACATAGATTGGGTAAGTCTGGGTAATATGTAAGTTTCCTCCTAGGCCTCTGTGTCCTCCAGCCATCCTTGTCCACAGCTTCTTGAGTCTTACTGCAGAATGTGTGCCTCAAACTTTGGGGTGACTTCCCTATCAAGAATGCAGACAGTGGAGCCCTGTCCCAGAGCACTAAAAGCACCAGCAATTGTTTTCTTCAGTGACTGAGTTTTCATAAAGGCAATCTTGCCTATATCATATGTATTTCACATTCCATGATGTGTCTGAGACAATTTGCTAGAAAGCTTCAGGTTCCAATTTCTCAGAACAGTCAGAGATCAGTTAAATGAATTTTGTATGTTTACAAGAGCCGATGATGCTTCAGCAAACGACTCTTTAAGGAAATTCAAACAAAAAGCCATTTTATTTTCTGTTTCTTTCTTTCTTTTCTTTCTTGTTTTTTTTTTTTTTTTTTTAGAAACTTCTCAGGGAAAAGGCAATGAATGTATATGCAAGATTTTATATTAGCTTCAGAAATCAAGGCAGTTTGGAAGGCATGTGTTTGGGCTTGCATTTAATAGTCATCACTGCTGAGAGCCTAGGACCCTGATAAATGCCTGCACCTGCATCTTAATACTGTAGGAAGCTATTGTTAAAGTGATTGTGCCCACTCAAGTCTGTGAGGACCTTTTGAAAGAGTAATTTTAAAGAGGGAATTGATTTCTTCACTTCATGGGCAAGTGCAAAGAAAATTTGGGGCATATTTTTTCTTCCTTAGTAGAGAAAGGATTTTCTAGATGTGGTAGCTGTTACCTTCAAAGTGGGTCTTCAGCCCTGTTGTGCATTTAACAAACTATGTATTTGGGTCTCTTCCCTTTCCCAGCTTCTCCCTTTCTTCTTTAGTTGTCACCTACTTAGGCACTAGAGCAGCCATGGTCCCTTCTGTCTTTTCAGCGCAGGTACAGCTGCTGCAAATGGACAATGTTGTGTGCAGGTGTATGTCTCATGATTAACAGCAATGATAGCAATAATGACCGTGCTGTTATTGTTGTTGTGGTAGTGGAGGTATCTGTGCCACAATAATGGTGCATAACAAAGCACTCCAAACTCAGTGGCTTAGAATAATAGTTATTTATTCTTACTAACCTGGTAGTGGGTGGCCTGGTAGTGGGTTGTCATAGGCTGGGTGAGGCTGAGTGCTTGTGTTCATGGTGCAGATCCAGCTGGATTTGGTAGATAGGTAGAGTGGGAGTTCTTCTCATGGCAATGACAACTATGTAAGAGAGTAAGTGACACTGCAAAAGTCACTATTGCATTAAGTCTGTGCACATCCCATTAGATGAAGCAAGTAACTTGGCCAAGTCTAAGTTCAAAGGATGAGGAAGCATAATCTGCCTATTATGAGAACAAAGAAAGTCAAGTGGCCAAGCCTAATATCAATCAAGTAGGTAAGTATATTTCTTGTGTGGGAGGGCAGTAGGGGATGGATGTTTGGCAAACAGTATTCTATTCTATGACAACCATCTGCCAGCTGAGGGGCATGTGCAAGGTTCCAACATATTTATTAGCTTGCTTATGCATCCAGCTAACACTTGTTGAGCCTCTACTATGTGTCAGGCATGGTGCTGAACACTAATATTATAATAATGAAAATGCAGAGGAAATTGGAGCCCATGAATCCAAAGATCCTGCTAGGAGATCCAGCTGATGCATAATCTGATGGATGAAGAGGCAAATTGAATCCTAGCTCTGGGAAGGGAGTAGGTTTAAGGTTTTGGAGGTCTATATCTTGGGGTCAGTGAATATAGTTGACATTTTTCATACTTCAAAGACTAAGCTCTTTCTATAAGCCCCTGGCCTTCTGAGAGACGCCAGGAAAAATGATCTTTGTCTATAGAGAATATGCATACCTGGGGTCCTAAGTTCAGAAAAGACTCATCATTAGTGTATTGGGGAGATTGACTGCACCAGATAAAGAGGGCAACCAGGGCTTTGTCAGATCCAGACATCAGCTCTCAGGATTCTAAGGCCCCCAGAGAGATGGTTGCCATCCTAGGGAATTCTAGGACTTGGTGATATTCAACCCAATAGAATGTGACGTGACAGTAGCTTCCAGAACTCATGGAAGTAGTAGATAGGATAACTGGATGGTGGAGGAACTAGGCCTTGTGATTGACTGATACATGTAAACCTGATTTTTAACTTGGTCATGATTGATACTTAAAGGTATATAAGTACCTTTTGACTCATATACATGTTTCTGGTGGCCATTCTGACCGTGTTTCATAAGAATAAAGCTAAGTAGGCATATGTTTCATCCACTAGCATCAGTGTGGTACAAAGTGCTAAGACCTATTTCAAAGGGGGAAGCTCTGTTAGAGAATCAAGAGATTGGAAAATAAAATAATTAATGAGCTGGGAAGGGAGTTTTCATTGAGTCTTTTGGCAAAGGGATAAAGTAAAGGTTGGTGAGTATTGCTGGATGGCAACAGTCATCATAAAAATATAACACAAAAAGTAAAACTGAAGATGAATTTTTTTAAACTGTTTTGGACAGTACTCATTAGACTGTAAACTAATTTTCAAAGTTTCACTGGATTGAGGCCTAGGAAGTCCAGTGTTAGCCCCTATGTTTTATGAACACTTTATATGTCATATGTTTAACTCCATACATAGAGAGGATAAAAGAAAAACATGCAAATTTATGCAGAATCTGTTATACCATTTTTTTTTTTACTATGGCAATGACTTTTAGAACCATTTCTAAGCCCCTATAACCCTATATAAAGTTTTCTCCTTAAGGAATATGAATCTGCCATTTAAGGTATCTGTTGGGCAGAGAGGTCAGTAAATCCCGGGGTGAGAGCAAAATCTGTTCAACCTGTTTTTGTAAATAAAGTGTTAGTTTTTTTTTTTTTTCTTGTTGTTTGCTTTTTTGAGACAGAATCTCACTCTGTCACCCAGGCTAGAGTGCAGTGGCATGATCTAAGCTCATTGCAACCTCCTTCTCCTGGGCTCAAGCAATCCTCCGGCCTCAGCTTCCTGAGTAGCTGGAACTACAGGGAGGGGCCACCACACAAAGCTAATTATTTTATTTTATTTTATTTTTGTAGAAATAGAGTTTCACCATGTTGCCTATGCTTGTCTCAAACTCCTGGACTCAAGCGATGCACCTGTCTTGACCTTCCAAAGTGCTGGGATTACAAGCATGAGCCACTGCACCCAGCTGTAAATAGTTTTATTGGAACACAACGTGGCTGCTTCATTTACATACTGTCCATGGCTATTTCTGTGCTATAGCAGCAGTGTTGAGTAGTTCTTATAGTGTCCTTATGGCCTGCAAAGCCTAAAATATTTGCGATCTGGCCCTTTACTTAAAAAGTTTCTTCCTCCTGCTGCAGAGAGAATATTGGGTAAATTAGCATGCACATACCTGAGGACAACAGGCAGAATTTCTTTTGCTTGTGAGTAACAGGCTCTTTTCCAGAGCCTGGGTCTGGAGACCCAGGTGAAGATGGAACCAGTTATGATGGGATCTGTGAGTTCAAAGGATGCCACTGCTATGGTTTAGATATGGTTTGTTTGGCTCCTCCAAGTCTCACATTGAAATTTCATCCCTAGTATTGATGGTGGGGGCTAATGGGAGGTGTTTGAATTGTGGGACAGACTTCCTATGAATGGCTTGGAGCCATTCTAGCAGGAGTGAGTGAGTTCTTACTCTTAGTTCCTCATGAGAACTGGAGGTTGAAAAGAGCCTGGCCCCTCCTCCTCTCTCACCACGTGATCTCTACATGCCGGCTCCCTTGCGGAGTGGAATGTCTTGGAGTCCCTCACCAGAAACACATGCTGGTGCAGTGCTTCTTGTACAGCCTGTAGAACCCTGAGCCAAATAAATGTTTTTTATTTATAAACTACTTAGCCTCAGGTGCAGCCTCTTTACAGCAACACAAACGGACTAAGACAGTTACCAAGCGTCTCTTATTCCCCACCTCTTGCTTCTGCCTTCTGCTATATTAGCTTCATTCTCAGGCAGGCTCTCTCTACATGGTAGAAAAGATGACTATTGTTATAACTGGACTTATATAGGATCCTTAGATTTTACAGCTACTGAAGGAAAGATATCCCTTTTTTCCCAGCATCTATTACAGCCCCTATGCCCACTCTACTGATTGAGCTTGGTGCCCAATGGGATCAGTTGCCATGCTCAGGAGGGTAAAGGCGCTGTACGAAGCATTTTGTGTTGCATGCTTTTCCTCCACTTAAGGGGGTGGAAGAGAAGGGCCATGTGTTTGATAGACCTGACAGCAGGGGGAGAGGAGCTCCCAACAGAAATCAAAGCAAAACTAAGGATAACTGAAAAATTTGAAGACAGCCTAGAATTCAATAATTCTTGGCAGGCTTATATTTCTATTATTTGGCCTCTCACTGTGATTTCTCCCAGCTGCTTAATTTTCCATCTTTGTCCTGCATCTTGCAATTCCTGTTTTTTTCTATTATTGCAGTTGACCCTTAAACAATGTGAAAGTTAGGGGCAGTGAACCCCCATGCAGTCAAAAATCCATGTGTAAATTTTGACTTTCCAAAAACTTAACTGCTAATACTATTGACCAGAAGCCTTGCTGACAACATAGAGTCGATTAATACATATTTTATATGTTTTATGTATTATATAATGTATTATTACAATAAAGTAAGCTAGAGAAAAGAAAATGTGAGTAAGAAAATCATAAGGAAAAGAAAATATATTTACTATTCATTAATTAGAAGTGGATCATTATAAAAGTTTTTATCCTCATTGTCCTCACATTCAGTAAACTGAAGAGGAGGAGGAAGAGAATGGGTTGTTCTTGCTGTCTCAGGGGTGGCAGAGGTGGAAGAGACGTGTGATCTAGGCTTATTGTAACCTTCCTCTCTTAGGCTCAAGTGATCCTCCCGCCTTAGCCTTCTGAGTAGCTGTGACTACAGGTGGGCACCACCATGCCCAGCTAAGAAAATCATAAGGAAAAGGAAATATATTTACTATTCATTAAGTAGAAGTGGATATCATAAAGGTCTTTATCTTCCTTGTCCTCACATTTAGTATACTGAAGAGGAGGAGAAGAGATGGGTTGTTCTTACTGTCTTAAGGGTGGGTGGCAGAAGTGGAAGAGATGCAGGTGGTGGAAAGGGAGGTAGGAGAGGTAGGCAAATTTGGTGTAACTTTTACTGAAAAAAATCCATGTCTAAGTGGACCTCAGCAGTGCAAATTTATTTTGTTCAAGGGCCAACTGTCCTTGGCTCCATACTGTTCAGAATTTATATTTTTTTCACTCCCTCCACGTTCACTTATAGAAGACCACTGCATGATACAGACCTTAATGTACACATGCAGCATTTGAGAGCCAAAGTAATTTAGTATGGTATAGTAAAAATAATTTAAAATTTAATATCAGGCAATACTCTCCAACCATCACTCACCATAGTGAATTTTTTTCTAAACCCATGTTTCACTCAAGCACCAACTTTGTACAATATACTTGGTCAATTCTTCCCTTTCTTTTCCTCTCACTAAACTCCAGACTCTAATATTCCAGAGTTTATGACATTTTGTCCCTACAATATTTTTACTTTCCCTCCCTTACCTCAAATTATCTCCCCAAGCAATTCATACCCTCACAACCTTTTAAAAAACTTAGTGAAGCAAAATCCATCCTGGAAAGGTCATCAACCTTATAATACCAACACAAGTTTTCAAACTATTATGGCATTGTCACAATTGTTGTAGTAGTTATTTTAACAGATTTCACCACCAGAATAAACTCCAAGAGAGAAAGAGAGAGAAAGAAAGGGAGGTAGGGGCTGTGGAGGGCTTTACCTGCTTTCACATGTATATTATTCTTGCTGTTCAGAAACTCCAGGCTTTGTAAATGGTCTTTTCTATGAAGAAACTCTTTCTTGAGTGATTCTTAAAATACATGGGCCTATGTGGCCAAAGTCTAGAGCTTTTGCCTTTCTTTTGCAATGAGAAGAATATGTCTCAGGTGGCTACTGGCCCAAGAAGGTGAGTAACATGTGGAGAAGTCTTGAATCCAAGCCACAATCTATAGCCAAGTCTAGGAGTCTAGAAAGAGCACAATCTAGATCAGCCCAAACACATTTGATTCCTGCAGAGTGAGATTAATGTTTATTATGTAAACTATGAAACTTTCAAGAATGCCTGTTACACAGTATTATTGCAGCAGTAGCTAACTGATACATGTAGACTGATAGTCAAGCCCAGTTCATGTCCATAGATATTGATCTTTGCTTTATCACTCCTTCTTCTTACCTCTAAGGGCACTTGTTTTTGTTTTAGCACATTTAGGCACTTTTTCTCTTTCTCGTTTTAGAATAACAGTTTCTAAAGGACAGAACATTTATCACTCTTGTGGCCCCTAAATCTCTAGAATAAATCTTTGTACATGGTTGGCGTTCAATAAAAATTTTTGGTAAATGGTAAATTTGAGTCTCAGGTTTGTGATAGCCACACATGGAAATTATGTCCTGATTACTTGCTGGTAAATAAATATCACTGGTTCCAGGTGAGACCAAGTGAGATTTAAGAATGGATTGGCACAAACTCATCTCCCTAATAATGACAAAGCTTAGACAACAGATGTATGAGGTGAACCACAGTAATTTGCTTGTACCATGAATGCCTCACCTTTATTTCACCCTAGTGTATGATGAGAGACATTTTTGGATTCATCTGAAAGACTCTGGGATTATAATAAGTGACTGCATTAATATGGATATAGTCTGAAGATTCTACCCTTTGCCTTCCCCAAAAAAGCCATTCTGTCTGTTGAGAAAATTAGGGAGTATTCTTGTCTCTGTTACTTAAATCTTTTTCATTTCCAGGTTTTTGTCAGATAGGATTCCTTAAAATGGGCAAAAAGCAGGACATACTGGTGTGTAATATGCTACTATGCCTGTGTTGCTCTGTGACTTCTGGTGGTGTTTAACTGTGCTAACAAAAACATATTTCAAACTATAAAATTGGAAAGAAAATACAAAAGAACATTTGGTACCTCATTTATCCTCAGAGCAACACAAGAATAAAATATTCAGCATATCAAGGTGAAAGTGTTATAGGTCAAAGATATGTGGGGGCGGAGTGGCTAAAAAATGTCAACCCACTCAGAACATTGTGTGATGAATATTTGTCTTGAGCCTGAAAAAACTTTGGCTGCTTTTAGTTAAATGGCAGTAAAAATAGGGAAGGTTATTTTCGACAAAGAGGTTCAAAATAGGGCTGTGATCATCTTTTGTCACGTGATATCAGAGAGAACAGATGTGGAACTCTCCAGTATGTTCAAACAATTTCTGCCTTGGCAAAACCAAACAACCTGGTAGGACCTCAGAACAAAGAGAGGATGACATAGTTTTAGCATTCATTCAACCATGGAATAACAGGAGATTAAAAGTGTCTTGGTTATGCCCGGGTGAAGACTTCTTAGCAAAGCCCCCCCTCCCGGTGACTTCCATTTGCAGAATAGGGTCAAGAAAATATCACCGTGGCCCTTTATGTGACTTAAAGCCCCTATACTCTGTTCAGAGTCTTCAAGGATACAGTTTGCTTCTAGAAATATGATGAGTTTCTGAGGCAGAGACTGTACACATTTCAAAGATGCCCCCTGGAATTGTCAAAGTTTCTTGGCACAGGCTGGCTAGTCTACCTCCCTGTGGTACTACAAGATGATTGATCTCAATGATTCCACCAGAGACCAGCTTCTGACCTTCAGCCTTGCATAACTAGAAGTTCACTCTGATTGGCGACTCTTGGGGAATATTAATCACAGAGATATTGAGTCATTCAAACCTTTCTGCAAATGTACAAATTTATATAGAGGAACTGGAGCAGTCAGAGAGATTAAATATTCATGTTTGCCTAACCAGCACATCTTAAAATCTCTGATTCATTTATGTCATTTTTTCAACAAACATTCACTGAGTGCCTGCTATGTGCCAGGCATGCAGGAGGCCATTCTAGAAGCTGGGATGTCGTAGTAAACAAAACAGACTGACTTGTATCCTCAGGAAGCTAATATCCTAGGAAGTTGGACAAGTCAATAAACAAATAGTTTTAGTTACTAAAAACTGCTAAAAGTCATTTAAAAGACTATTATGAGAGTGAAAGGGGGTGAGGATAGGGGATTGCTACCTGTAATTCTTGATGATGTTCATCTGTCTGGTTTCATTTGTTCCTGAAGACCAGCTCTAATCCTACTTATAGTCTGATTATGTGCAGAGCCTGTAAATACCCTTGTTTGCATAAGCTAGTGCCAGTTAGGTTTCTATCATTTCTAGTCAGGGCCTTAAAATGCACCTCATGATTAGTAAAGTAAAATCTGAACTCTTCAGCTTGGCATTCCAGGGCCCTCTCAATCTAGTACCAGTTGACATTTGTAGCCCTAATTCCTACTACACTGCCAAAGCACTGCCCACTCTGCCTGTACCTCGTCCTGACACAGCTTATCTTCTCCCAAGTCTTATACAGAAGAACAGAGGAAGTGGCTTGGAAACTTCTACTGGGTCTCCCTAGGGTGCTTCCCAGTATCTAGAATTTTCCCTGCTCCAATCCCTCTGACCAATGTCCACCTGTGCCTCAAGGCCCTATTCCCATTGTCCTTCCTCCAGGAACACTTCAAATTCTTCAGCTAAAATAAATCTCCCACTTCTCATCACACATTGAATCTCTTTCAAAACATTTAATAAAATTTACCTTGCAATATAGTTCCTTATATTATGGGTCTAATTGTACGATTAGAATATGAGTCCCTGAAGAATGGCATCTCTGCCTTTGTATCATCCTCAATGCTTGGCAACACAAATTAAATTCATCTTTCTAATATGGTAGTCTCCTAGAAGTTATAAAGTGTTGCATAGAGTTAGGGATACCGAAAGCAATAACAACCATATGCTGTGTGCTTACTTAGTGTCATGCATGGCGCTAAGTGCTTTAGATGTAACATACAATCCTTGTTTTGGCTAAACTTCTCTTACAGGAAACCCTTGAAGTCTTGGTGGCTTAATATGATAGTTGATTTCTTGCATATTCGTGAGTACAGTATGGAAATTTGATTGATAAATCTCTTCTCCAAAATGACTGAAAGACCAGGGTGCCTTCTACTTTCCAGTCTGTAAATCCCTAGAGCCTAAAGCCACTTGCTGCATCTTCTACATCAAGAGGCTTG
This sequence comes from Rhinopithecus bieti, assembly GCF_001698545.2. Classification (NCBI taxonomy): domain Eukaryota; kingdom Metazoa; phylum Chordata; class Mammalia; order Primates; family Cercopithecidae; genus Rhinopithecus; species Rhinopithecus bieti. The sequence goes on from NW_016805922.1 coordinate 1,330,969, forward strand.
TTGTGTGAGCCTCACATGGAGGTTCCTGTGGGCCAGGCCTAGAGGTGGTGAATATCGCTATCATTCACAGTCTGTTGGTTAAAACTCAAGCACACTACCCTATTCACATGCAAAGAGATCTGGGAAACAAGGTCTACTACATTCTGCTCATTCTGCTACATTTTTCACTTTACAAGATATGATTCTCATATCAATCTCCCACTACTGAGCAAATGCATTAATCCACCCGGGGTCTCTCTCTAAGCCTCTCATTCTTTCCCAGTGTATCTATTGTCTCTGAGTATAGCAGAACCCATTATCCCACCTATGGCTGAAACTATACCCTTTCTCATGACCTCCTCTGAGACTTGGCACATCCAGACCCACAGCACATGCTTTTGTGGTTTCTACTTGGAGAACCATGATGTTTAACAGTTGTGGGTCTCCCTCTCATGGTAAATAGAGGCAATGCAGTTGGGGGGTACTTGATGCAAGGTCTCATCTGGGGAAAGGATTGGGAAGTAGAGACAGAGGAAGAACGTGGGAGAGGAGTCCCTCTTTCTTTCCCACAATGAAATATAGCTCAGCCAATATTGAAGAGTACGTATGGAGAAATAAAATGGATACAGTTCAGCCCAGTGCTTGTAACTGCAATTCTAAGAAGGAGAACTGGAATTAGGAATCACTGCTGGCTCTTAACTTTCATATACTATCATCAGTGGATTTATTACCTTTTCTCTGAGAACATCCTTTGTGTCCTCATGTTCTGTGCTGCGGAAAATTCTGAGAGGCTTTTATTAGTTAATGTCTCTGCTGACAATCCATCTCGGGGGAGTGAAGCATCCACACAAAAATGACGACAGGTGACAGGCCACAGCTGAGAGTGTTTTTGGCAGTCAGGGAAGGAACTGACTGTGTGGATTGAAGCAGCCAGCAAAGGCTTCCTGGAGGAAGGAGAGCTTGCTGGAGGAAGGAGAGCTTGCTTTGAAACTAGAAAGATGGGATGAGATCGTAACAAGTGAAGAAGGAACAGCAGGGTGTTTCTAACCAAAATCAAACCCTGAAGAGTCACTGGGAATGAGGGCACAGAGGGGCAGCCAGGGATCAGGCAGGATGGAGATGAGACTGGCCTGACTACAGCCAGCTGAGGTTGTAGTTGGGGGAAGCTGTGGGATGGAATGGGTCAGATTACAAAGTCCCTTTGGAAAGCAAGGAGAGAAGATTCAATAACTGTGTGGAGGGTTACACTGCTTTGTTTTCTAGTGAGGCTTACTCTTCCCTGACGGGTTAGAAGTGAGGTCCAAGGGGGCAACTATAAAGCTCTGGCTTGTTCAGGTCTTGGTGGACCTTGAAGGGTCAGCATTTAAGAAGAGGTATTCATCCATTGCTCCTATAACCCTCATCCTTACCCTGAACACCATCACCACCACCCCTGCCACCCATGCAGACAACACATTCCTCCAATTCCCAGTCCTCAGAGTGTTCATGCATGAGGTGCAATCCTAAGGAACAGGTTCTGAAAAGGGACTAAGCTTGAACATATGTCCATTCAATTTAATGAGTGCAGAACTTAATTAAATTTGATTTAACAGACTAATGAACGATGACACCCCTTGCCTTTTTGCAGCTCTGGTAATGCATACTGCTACTATCAGGCACCAAGATGATGCTGAGATGCACCCCCTCTAGTATCCTTTAGATCCCTTTGCTAGTTTATATCACACTAGCTTCCAGAAGCAGGAATAGCTCTTCAGAGCTGTGCAAAGGAGGCTGGGGTTTGCGGGGGGCAGGGGAGGAGCGGACAGGCTTTGTACCCTCACACTGGCCAGCCATGAGGCGCGACTACCTCTAGGAAGCGGAGTAACCTTGGGCAAGGCTACTCCTTTGGTCAAGGTCAATTCCTGTGCAGCGTTGCAGGTGGGGAGTAAAAACTCTGGATCAGAAAGATTAGTGTAGAACAGTGGATGTAGAACAGTGGTGTAGAACAGCACCCACTGCTGTTCCTTTTGGCGAAAAGAGACATGTAGGTTTTTGGACCCATTTTGCCAGTTCCTCAGGAAGCCTGGAAGTGCCTGAGAATTTACATCTCCCAGGGGCGGCCCTTAACCAATGACATATTAGCACCCTGGCTTCCTTCACCCCCATTCCAAGGTGTGACCAACACTGTGTCCAGAGTTCCCCTGTAGGACTGAACCACATCTCCTGATGATATATATATATATATCTATATTGTATATATATACACACACACACACACCATATATATGCCATATATATATACATATATATGAGACCGAGTCTCTGTCACCTAAGCTGGAGTGCAGTGGTGCGATTTTGGCTCACTGCAACCTCTGCCTCCCGGGTTCAAGACATTCTTGTGCCTCAGCCTCCTGAGTAGCTGGGACTATGGGCGTGTGCCTTTTTTTTTCAGTAGAGACAAGGTTTTGCCATGTTGGCTAGGCTGGTCTGGAACTCTTGGCCTCTCAAAGTGCTAGGATTACAGGCATGAGCCACTGTGCCCAGCCACCCTTATGGTATATTATTAAACCTCTATAAGTCTCCATTTCCTTATCTGCGAAATAAGCATAACAATCACAATTAATTTGTAGAGTGGTGAAAACTATGAGAAAATGCCTTGTACGAAGTAGGTACTGAATAAAGAAAGCTATTCTTGGTGGTGGAGTAACACATGTTGTTGGAGAGAACAGCACCTCCAGATGGCGCATATCCTGACTGACAAGGCATAGACTTGCACCCCTAGAGTTGGACGTAAAACTTTTCCTACTTGCACAGCCTCTCTTCTGCTTCTGCGTGTTCAGCCTCAGTCACAAGCATTGGCCACAAATAGACTGCCAGCAAGGGGCTCTGCGACACTGCCTACACTTTTTTTTTTTTTTTAGTGTGAAAGGAAGAAATGCCTAAAGGAAAGATTCTGAGTGTTCTTTTGAGTTTCTGTATATTGAGTATCCCAATTAGCTTCTCCTTAAAGAGCACCTCTTGAACTAATTAAATTAACTTGAGATGAAACTTTGACTCCTTTTCACATGCCACTCAAGTGGAAGTGCCTGATATTCAAGAATGTAAATTTCACAGAAAATTTTTAACCATGTTCTTCACTGGGGATCTTGGTGGGGGAAAGCAGAAGTGGGTCCTCCTGGGGTTGCCTCTCTCCTGGATCCAGCTCTCCTGTCTCCTCACTGCTGAGGGGCCCATTGCTCTAGCCACATGGCAGAGTGGTGACAAGGAACCTCCTGGGGTTCAGGCTCTGCAGCACTACACTGGGCTGTGGTCTTGACTCAGCTGCCTAGACTTGAACTTGCCAAGGTGGCTCTGTTCCATTGGTTGTGGCTGCCTGAAGAACTATTTTAGGAATTCTGAGTTCCTTTTTGGCTTCAGTGAAAAAGAATGCAGAGATGGTTATGTGGACCCCGAATACCTGAGGCAGGTCTCAGTCAATTTAGGAAGTTAATTTTGCCAAAGTTAAGGATGCATGCCTGTAACATAGCCTCAGAAGGCCCTGATAACATGTGCCCAAAGTGGTCCTAGCACAGCTTGGTTTTATACATTTTAGGGAGACACGAGACATCAATCAATATATGTAAGATGAACACTGGTTGTTCGTTCGGGAAAGGCGGGACATCTTGAAGCAAAGGTGGGACAACTCCAAGTGGGGAGGGGGCTTCCACGTCATAGGTAGATAAGAGAGAGATGGTTGCATTTTTCTGAGTTTCTGATTAGCCTTTCTGAAGGAGGCAATCAGATATGCATTTATCTCAGTGAGCAGAGGGATGACTTTGAATAGAATGGGAGGCAGGTTTGCCCTAAGCAGTTCCCAGTTTGACTTTTCCCTTTAGCTTAGTGATTTGAGGGCCCCAAGATTTGTTTTCCTTTCACAGTTAGCAATGTCTGTCATGGATACTGGATAGGAGACTGGGCCATGTGCTTGCCAGCATGTCTTAGAGTTCTATGTTTCTGCAGAGATTCCACAGATATGTCAGATTTTCCATGGGTACAATTTTCTTACCGCTGTTATATATTACTATATTATATACTGGATATTAGATTTTATATATGTAAGTTGATGTATATATGTAATTATATATAATGTATATTATATTTTATTTATGTAATTTACAATCTATTAATACATATGATAATGTATATATGCATATTAGAATCACAAAAAAGGAGAAATATGAGTAATGCCATTAATCAGTATTCCTTTAACTTCTTCCAAGTCCCCATTTTCAAGACTAATTCAATTATCAACTAAAATTACCTTTACTTTCAAACCAGATTACCTTTAACAAATTATTCAATTTTTTCTGTGACTTGGTTTCCCCATCCATTAAGTGGAGGTAATGAAAGGATCCACTATCTAGGGCTGCTGTGAGAACCAAATTAGTTATGAATGAATGACGCTTAGAAAAGTGCCTGGTATAGAACTAGATTGAGATGTATTAGCTGTTATAATATTACAATTGTATTATTGTTTATCAAACACCCACTGTTTGCCATCAGCTAGTGTCTGCAGAGGCTGTTCTTAGATCTCTAAGGTTATCGACTTATCTTCTTTTTCAATCAGGAGTAGGAGAAATAATTTTAATTTTTTTGTCAGCACTGCTGATTTCCTGCTGAAGTTTGCAGGCCGTGGAAACCCCAGGGAGGAGGCTTCTTCCTCCATAACAGTGAGACCGAGTAAGATAACTAACACAGATGTAGTCTAAATATTTTGGCATAAGGCCTGGAAGATGAATTTAAGAGCTTAATTTCTTTTTCCCTCTTTACTAGCATGTGAAAACTAAATTTAAAGATATATTATAAATATATATTTAGCTATTAAAACATAAGATATATTAGCTACAAAATTATTTTATATATTTTAGCTATTAAAATGTATATAAGCACTTTTAAAGCTATTAAAATATATTTAAAATGTATCTTTAAATTTAGTTTTCCTGTTTTAGATATAGGGATCATTGTCGATATAACTTCATTTTTGCAAAACAGTATGGAGTTATAAAAAGAGTAAGAATTTTGGTGTCATACAGAATTGGATTTGAATCCGGGACCTACCATGGGATGTCTGTGAAACTGAGAGCTAAGTTACTTTACCATGCCAAGCCTCTGTTCCCTCAGATGTAGAACTGAATACTAGCTGACTCCTGCCAATCATGGGTCTCTGCACAGTGGTGTTACGAATCTTACTGTTTGGGGGAGGGTTGTGCTTTACAATGGTATTCCTGAGGTTTTGCAAATTTCTGAAATGCCTTCTGAATCCTTATAAAAGAAATAAAGTTGTATCTAGCTGATCTCAAATATAACATTCTACTTAAAGCCTTTGAGCACTGAAAAACCTGTGTAGGCACATAAAATAATTTTGTTCAGATTACAGGCTCATTCCCAACCCACGACAAACCTCCATTGCCTGTGCGCATTGATTGCTGGAAAACAGAATCCCTTTCCCCACAGAAGCACCATTGGGTATGAATTAGTTGCCAAGAATAGCCCATGAATGCCCATTCAACACATAAGCCCCCTGGAAAATAAAATGTAAGACTGTATATAAAGTACACTAGGTTTATATAATTTTCAGTGTACTTGGGTTTACTTCTAGCTGTCACTTACTAACTTTGGGATCTTATCTATGCCTCAGTTTGCTCATCTGTCAAATAAAACTGAAAATGCCTCCTTCATGGGGTTATTGGGGAAGATTAAACCATGTCTGGCCCACAGTAACTGCTCAAGCAATTGCAGTTGTGCCTACTCTTCAATTACTCTTGTTGTTCTTATTTGAGCCAAATACATCCACATTTTTGTGGAAAACGTATAAGGAGAATTTCAATCTTTGATTTCAGGAACCCATCTCCCTTCCCTGGGCTGCTCTGATACCAGTATTTCCCCAGATCGCCTCTCTGCTGGTGGCTCCCACAATCTGGCGGAAATGCCCCAGGAGTACCGATTTTGGGAGAGGAGTAAAAGGAAAGTCTGAGGACTTCAGGATGTGGAAGTCATAGATGACTTAGCCAGGTAGCAAGTTGCATTGGGTTGAATCTTAGCACCTGGAAACTCCCCATCACTGCCTTTCTCCTTCACCACCCCGGAGGTGGAGACTGGTTGTTCTTCTCCCTGCTCCTCCATGGGGATTTTTCTCTGCCGGTAATCTCAGTGTTCCCGCCTACTCTCCTGCTAGTCATGCAAGTATTAGTATCTTTCAAGTTTTCTTTATTTTCTTTATTTTAATCAATAAGTTAACTATGCTAGAGATAGGGTCTCACTCTGTCACCCAGGCTGGAGTGCAGTGGTGCGATCATGGCTCACTGTAGCCTCAAACTCCTGGGCTCAAGCGATCCTCCAGCCTCAGTCTCCTGTCTAGTTTTCTTTAAATGGTTTTATTTCATATTAAAATTTTAAATTTTATTTTAAGTTTACAAATGACAAAACTCTTTCCTGTGCACAGTTTTATGAGTTTGGACAAATGCGAAGAATTGTGTAAGCACCACCAAAATCAAGATGCAGGATATTCTTCCCCAAAGGCCCTCCACATTACCCTTTTGCAATCCTCTTAGTGTTTTATGCTCCTGATGAGGAAAAAAAATAAAACTCTCAGGTAGAGGGTAATTAATTTTCTTTGGCTACTAACTTTTTGCTCTCCCCTCCCCCCTCCCCCCACAGAAAAAGCCTTTTGAGAAAGACAGAGTCCCTTAGGAGATGCCAGTGGACCACAGCAGAATGTAATGTATGTGTTCATCACTTTCTAGGTTCTCCAAGATCTCTTGGGGAACCAGAGCTGAGACAGGTGCTCCAAGGCAACGGGTCCCTAAAGGCAAGGGGCCAAGATGGATCACAGAGACCACTGGGGCTCAGCTTAAGGGAGCCAGTGGTACCAAAAGCAAAACCTCAGCATTTTTCTTCTGGAATGTCACATACAAGCCTGTTATGAAAACCCTGGACTATGACAGAATGAGCAGAAAAGTGAAGACTGGCTCAGAGCAGAGAAAACAGGAATAAAAGAGGGAGAGGATATAGGAGAGGGAGGGCAGAAGAGCTGGATGAACAGGAAGGCAGAGTTTCAAGGTTGTTTTCTGAAAGGGCTTCCATCAGGACCCTGTCATGTTTGCGTGTGTTAGAAGATGTAGCCCTCTTCTCCTCCTGCAGCCCTGCACCCACGCCTGGGTGAGGGGAGGATGACCAGGGTCTATGTCCCTAACCTCCTCGGTAGGAAATCTCTGAGCAGGGCCCAGCCTTGCACACCCTTTCAGCGAGACTCTGATTTATAGGAATCAGGAGTAGGGGTTCAATTAATCATTCCTCAATTACCCAGCATTACAGGGCTTTTGCTGAATAAAAAATTATTTGTGGAAAATGCATCAGCTTCAGCTATCAAACTTTTTGGCAGAAATATTAAAAATGCGACAAAATTTTCCATTAGGACACTAGCTGTCCATATTTCTCGATGAGATCTTATTATCGAACCAGAGGTAAATGCTTGTACTTCAGTTGCTAGCAGCAATTCTCTGCCTTTGTGTTTCAAATTTCAGTAAAAAATCTCAAATGTCAAAATGTATGTCAGTCTCTAAATAAAATTTTATACCAGAAAATGGGAGGCATGTTGCCGCTGAATCATTTGATGGCATGTCTGACAGGAATACTGATGCCTTGAATGAGCAGGCTGATGAAGACTGAGAGGGGAAGTGGGAATACTTTGCCAGGCATGAGATTTGAGATTTGTGTCTGGCAGTGTTGAATTTCCTCACTTGCTCTCGTACCACCTGCGACAAAATCACACTCTGGATCAGAGTTTCTGTGTGTATGTCATCTTTGTCATCTTTGTCCTGGTGCAGCATCCTGTCAGCTTGGAATATGGGCCAGTATTTTATTATCCAGAAGCCTTGAGAGGGGTTCTAAAAATGATAATTTTACATTTTGTGTGTGTGTGGAGCTTCATGACAGCTAAAATTTGGGGACATAAAAAAGCCACTTAATACACAAATCCATTGAGTTGGTGAATTAAATATGCATAGCTATGACATAGAGCAAACATTTTTCTTTTAGTAAGAGTTCCATGGCATGCTGATTCTTCACTGGTTGTTGGCAGGGCAGGTAATGCACCTTAGTGGAAAGAGACCAGACTTTGGATCTGGGTTCGCATCCATTTCTTCTCTGCCCGTTACTCTTTGTGTAGCCTTAGGAAAAACCTTAGGAGAAGAAAACCTTATGAGTTTCAGCTTTGTCTTTTGTAAAATAAGTGTGAAAGTATCTATTTCATAAGAAGAAGGATTCAAGATAACATATACAAATGTACTTAGCCTGGCACCTGGAATATCACAAGTGTTCAATGAATTCTACTCCTTTTTCTTTAATTGTTTGATATTTTTAGGCAATGAACTGCTATATATCAGTAAATATTAAGGGCGATGACTCTCTATATAAGATATTATAAAGTAGACATAGCAAAAGATGGGTGAAACCAACTGTGATAATCATATTTAGCTGTTCATTGGATACTTTGGAGTCTATTCTTTATAGATACAGGGTAGGATTATATTTTGCCATATCATTTTAAGTTAGATGTGGCCATGTGGCTTAATTTGACCAATGAAGTTTGACATGTCATATGAGGGAAGGTTGAAGAAGCGATATGTAATTTGCCATGTCCTCTTCCCACTGGCTTAGCCATTGTGGTACCAAATAGCTAGAGCAGAGGCAGCAAGCACAGCCTACCTGCTGACCAGCAGTGGATAGGTATCATGAATGAGAAAACAACTTCTGGTGTAAACCCATTGATATTTGGGGGTTGTTTGTTATCACAGCATAACCCAGCTTATCCTGACTGATAAAACAAGGAACTATTTGGCTAGATTCACTGGTTTTTAATCCTGCTCCCCTCATCTCCCCCCAGTAACAAGAACATTATACAAAACATTACACAATTAGAAGAGTAATTGTGCTAGATTCCACCATAGCAATAATTTAGAAAATTTGGGGAACTGTTATATTTTTATTATGGCTTAATTAAAGACTGTGGCTATTTTAGAAAAATTTCTATCTCATCAGTGATCATGTCAAGGATGGAAATTTTCAGCAATCCCATTCATTGCTACAGACCTACAGAGTCCAATATGGCAGTCACTAGGCTTGTATGGCTATTATTACACTTAAATTAAATAAAATCAAACATTCAATTCCTTACTCACACTAGCCGCATTTCTTGTGTTCAGTAGTCTCATGTAGATAATACAAATATAGAACATTTGAATCCTTGTAGAATATCTATTGGACATTCCGGATAGAGACAACAAAATTTCTCTCAATGTATATAAAGTTCTACACGGTTGAAGCATCCCTTCTAAACAGATGCTCACCTCTTAAGCCCTCTTTCACAGAAATTGATTGGCTACTGAACCTTATTCTCTAGTTGAACACCCTTAAAATGCAAAGGAAGAGTAGATTGCCTCAGGCTTCCCAGAGAACATGCACTCAATACAGCCATTGCCAAGTGCTAGTATAATAAAGAGTATTACTGGTGATGTTCGAGATTAGGGAACTGATATGCATTGTCTCTTTATAGAGCAGAGTTTCCCCATGGAAACAGAGAGGCAATTTGGGCTGCAGTGAAACAAAGGTGAGGCTGGATGATTCTCATTTAACAAATGGCCTTTCCTGTCAGGCAAGTGTTGTTATCTTTTTATAGAAAAATTTATAAGGCCTGTGGATTGAATAATCCTTTTCTCATGCAAATCTAGGCTAGAGACCTCTCTCAGTTAACATTAAACTTAGGAGTCAATGTGGGTATGTTATTTAGGATATCCTACGTCATGCTGCTATAACAAACAACTTCAAGGGTTCAGTGCCTAAGACAATATAAATTTATTTCACATTCATGTAAGTCCTCTGGCGGTTCAGGTGACTGTTCAGAGCAGTTGTTCTCCATTTTCCACAATCCAGAATGCCTTCCATTTCATCTTGAAGCCTCCTTGCTAATCACTGCTGCAAGAAAGGAGTGCTGGAATGTCCCACACCATCAGATAAGTGCTCTAGCATGAAAGTGACACATGCCACTTCTCATAGCCTATTGGCTAGCATTAAACACATGGCCTTCCCCATATGAAGGGTACAATTCTCCATGCACCCCGAGGGAAAGGATGACTCGACATGGGTGAACATTAGACTCCTTTAATGCAGAGCAGGAACTGCATTTCCTAACCAAATACATTAAATGTGCAGGTCTGATGGCTGATGTTTTTCAGAACAATTTTGGAATGTTTGTAATTAAATCTGGTTTCCATAATTCCAAAATATTCTGCCATGAGATAAGTAAGAGTTGAATGCCGTGCTTTCATAAGCTTGAGTTTTCATTTCTGGACCAAACTGTCACCCATATTCTTTGAGGCAGAAAAAGAAAAAAGTGCCATAGCCTGTGACTTTAACCAAGTTACTTATCTTTTCTCTGAAGATGTAAAATGAGATGGCTAGATTAGATTATTCTTTGTCCCTTTCCAACACTGTTTCGGTTTCTATAGATTTTCTTTTTCTTTTTCTTTTCTCTCTCTTTTTTTTTGTTTGTTTGAGACAGAGTCTCGCTCTGTTTCTCAGGCTGGAGTGCAGTGGCACAACCTTGGCTAACTGCACCCTCTGCCTCTGGGGTTCAAGCAATTCTCTCGTCTCAGCCTCCTGAGTGGCTGGGATTACAGGCACACACCACCATGCCCTGCTATTTTTTGTATTTTTGGTAGAGACAGGGTTTCACCATGTTGGCCAGGTTGTTCTTAAACTCCTGACGTCAGGTGATCCACCCACCTCAACCTCCCAAAGTGCTGAGATTACAGGCACGAGCCACTGTGCCTGGCCTTTTATTTTTATTGTTAAATCTTCTTTTTTCAAGATCAAAATTGATATTAGGCATCATTTTTTTAAAAGTCAGGTCTATTGAGGTACAATTTACATATTATAAAATTTTCTCTTTTGACATGTATACTTCTAAACATTTTTATGGTTGTGTAATCACGATTATAATGTAGAATAGATCTCACAAATCATTTATTTCACCTCACTGTGGTCAATCTCCTTTTCCCATTCTAGTCTCTGACAACACTGATTTTGATTTCTACTCTTAAAGTTTTGCCTTTTCTACTTTGTCAAACAAATGGAACCACAGAGTACGTAGTCTTTTGGGTCTGGCTTTTGTCACTTAGCGATTATCCTTGAGATTAATCTCTGTTGTTGCATGCACCAGTAATTTTTGTTGTTGAGTACTACTTCATTGTACCACAATTCGTTTATCCATGTACCATTGATAGACATTGGAACTGCTTCCAGTTTGGCAGCATAAATGTTTTTAAGAGGATAATTGAAATATCCTATTGTTTGGAGGATGGCTGGGTTAGGAAAAGGACAATAAATTGGTGCAGTGGCAGTGGATTGAGGAGATGCATATTAGGAAAACTGAAGCTCATCTCTATCTTAGGTATGTGAAGGTTTCTATGTAAAGAAAATTTGAGGCTTATGTGACCCCTGAAAAAGGGGGGACAGGGGACAGAAGTCATGATGGAGACCTTGTGATCTCAGTTTGCAGCTCTGATCCAAGTGGCCCTCAAGAGTTCACCTGGAAGCTTCTGTGAATTCCTTGAGTCTCTGGGAAGCTCCTATAGGTATCTCAACTTGTAGAAGTGGTTCTCAATATGTGGCTGCATCAGTATCATCTGCTAACTTGTTAGAAATTCATTTTCTCAGGTTCCACCTTAGACATCCCAAATCATACCCTGGTCATAGAACCTGCCAATCCGTATTTTAACAAGTATTTGGTGGGTATTTTGATGCACACTAGCTAGAGAACCACAGGGCTATAGCATAAGTACAGGGGATCTCCAATACACCCATCCAAGAGCTACTTCAACGTTTGTGTTTACCTATGAATCTGCATGCAAATCTCACACAAGCACCTTTCACTGACAAAGTCTAATCAGGAAACTTATGGGGAAAGGGATTATGGGGAAGTGTAATTCTCAGCCTCTCTTCTGAAATTCAGAGGATGCTCAGGAAGGGTTAAAGTGATGGTAAGTTGATAATGAATCACCTAGTACAATATGGGAAAGTCGACAGGATTTTTGAATAATAGATGTTGGAGATGAATAATAGCGACGCATTTGCAGCTGCTTACAGCTCTAAAACCAGTTAATCACCTTGTTTCTTCCTTTTGCCTAGTTAGGTAGTGCCTCATTGAATTTTATCTAAATGTTCCTGGTTCATCAATAGTAGATTTAGTGGCTACTCTTGTTCTATTTCCAATTTCTGAAGCAATTATGCCATCTTCTTTTCCCAAGCATAGACTAGGTTGCTATTTCCAACTAAGATGGTTTCTTCCCCATGTGTGTAAAATTTAGTCACAATATGTCTATAGTTTTTCTGCTTGATATTTTAAGCCAAAGAGAAAAGTAAATAATATTTAAGGAACTTGTAAACTAAGTGTGTAACCATTTTGCACAATTCATGGCTCTTTTAATGAGCTTCAGTATCATAGGATGAGGGTTGTTCCCAAAGGGCCTCAATCAACCAGACTATTGAACAGAAATGCAGAATGTAAATTGGTTCTTAACTAAAATCATACTGCTATTACTTTTTATGGAACCCATAATTTCTGGTAGAGAAAAGGCATATAGAAAACCATTATTATGAAAATGCCTTCCGGGATTCGACCAACTGCATTTGGATAGCAAATGAATACTTTGAGGGTTGATTTGTATGCTACTACTAGTTGGGTAGGGCTAAATATATGCCACATGGTTCCTAATAATGTAGCTTTTCATGGCTTTGAAGGTTCCACACACTACATTTTAGATCCATTATGCTCATATTTATTTATTTATAATTTTAAAGACAGAAGGAAAATTGGTTTTCTTGCATTTACAAACTTAGGGTAGATCTTGTCTTTGAGAAAGATGGGGTGGGATGTTTGTGGAAACAGACATGGGAAAAAGGAAGACAAATTATGTGGTATTTCTCTCCTGGTAACTGAAAATAAACAATTATTTGAGGTTGAGTTTATTGCTCCCTTTGTACTTCTCCAGAGTTGCTGTGGACTTTGGAAGTCAAAGTGGAATTGATTGCTGGATCAATGCTTGCACAACCGATTTCAAATATTACTTGTATGCTGATGATTCCAAAAATGCAAACCTTCAGATACAAATTTCCACCTGCCTGCTGGACCTTTTCACTTGAAGGTCTCAGCCTCAGGATGTGTTAGGGTAAACTAGGTAGACTGCTGTGTACTACCAGACAGGCATTAGTTTTACCTTCCAGAAATAGCCTTTCTTGAGGATAACATTATGTCTTGATGATTATTCTCTCACAAGCCTTCGAGCACTGTACACACTTAACAAATACTAACTGTTAGAAAAATAGCGGTGGAGATTGCAAGTGGCTACTCAGCATGAAAGGGAGGAGCAGATGAAGACATTCAGTCTGCAGCCTCTTGGCCACTCCAGGGCTTAACTGACAAAGTAGAAGGCAGTGTGGTACATTGAAAAGACTACATAACTGCTCCATGTTTTAGCAGTTATGTGTTCAAATTCTGACCCTGCCAACTGGAAACTTTTAACGACTTACTCTCAGCTGTGAAATGAGGCTGATAACATCCACCTTAACAAGTTTTTGAGAGACTTGAAGTTGGTTAAGCATAGAACGTGCCCAAAACGATACCTGGTACTTAGTAGATGCTAGCTAAATGATTCATATGATCATGCTAGTTCAAATTTGTATGCTCCCTTATGCCTCATAAGGGGTTCTCATGCTTTATCGCACTTGGTCCTCACAACCACTCTAAGGAGTGAGGGGTGACTATGGTCTCCATTTTGAAAACAAGAAAAATGAGGCCAGAGATCCTCAGCTGGTAGTTGGGGAGATAGAATTAAGAATTGCTTTTTTTCTGACACCAAATCATTCTTCCATGTCAGCCCTTTGCAAAAGCATCCCAATTCTACATCCAAGGCAGAATCAGTTCCTGTCTCCCACTCCCTCTACTTCTAAAGCTCCTAAAGTACACTCTGTATATGCTACATCCTAATGCTGAACACATTTCTTTTTAGTTATATATGGGTTTAATTTTCTCAAATATGATGAGTTATTTAAAGCAGACCTATGACTATCTCAGTGTGCACAGTGTTTGACATGTAGTAGGTACTCAATACAGGTTTGTCGAATTGATGAAGGCAAGAATCGGAATGTAGCAGAGTCGAAGGTTTTCTTAATTAAAGAAAAATGGAACTGAAAACACTGTTTGGCATATTTTCCTGAAGCCAGCATGAGCGCTAACAAGACAGGAAGCATCCATCTGCAAGTAATGTGCACAACCTGCCCCACTGAGAATGTTAATTATGTTTTTAAAGGGAGACAGGGAACCCCCGTGGTTTTTTTTTTTTTTTTTTTTTTTTTTTTTTTTTTTTTTTTTTTTTTTTTGGCACAAAACAGTAGAGAAAAGGATGGCCCACAGAAAGAATGCTAGTTTCTGCAATTTGCGTTGCCAGCTCCCTGTGTAGTTCTAGGAAGAGGGAGGATTTCTGAAAGGAAGCTCTCATGAAAATTTATCTGGGAGAGATATTTGATCCCCATTGCTCAGATGATGATTCTGCAGATACCCTCCATGTCCAGACATTTCTTCAACACTTCTTCTTATGGCCTTGTCCACGTTCTCTCCCAGTCTGAATCCTTCCTATCTTCTGGAACTTTGCTCTGTACACAGCTCTTCTCTACTCTCATATATTCTTTGTGGGAAATGGAAATAATTCTATACATTTGCAAGGTCAATTTTAAGATGCATTGTTAACATTTTATTTTTTTATTTTTATGTGTTTGTTTATTTATTTATTTATTTATTTTTGGAGACAGAGTCTCACTCTGTTTCCCAGGCTGGAGTGCAGTGGGGTGATCTTGGCTCACTGCAACCACTGCCTTTCAAGTTCAAGCAATTCTCATAACGCTTCAGCCTCCCGAATAGCTGGGACTGCAGGCATGTGCCACCATGCCAGGTTAATTTTTGTACTTTTAGTAGAGACAGGGTTTCACCATGTTGGCTGGGCTGCTCTTGAACTCCTGGCCTCAAGCAATCCACCCACTTCAGCCTCACAAACTGTTGGTATTACAGGAGTGAGCCACCATGCCCAGCCTAACGTTTCAATGTGCCTATTTTTGGACCCAGTAACCCCGCTTTTGGGTTCTCTACCTTACAGAAATTCTATCTATCTATCTATCTATCTATCTATCTATCTATCTATCTATCATCTATCATGTGCAATAATAAAACTAAAAATATCTTCAAGTTTCTTCAATAAAAGACTGTTTATGTAAATCTGGGTATAGCCATTTTATAAAAGTGTTAAAATGAATAAGGTAGATCTCCATGCAATAATATAGCTGTATAATGTTGAAAAGGAAAGTTCCAGAATAATGTATATTGTAAGACCCTCATTTTATGTACAGAAAAATACAGCAGGATATTTAACAAATATTTACTGAGTGTATGCTACATGCCAGGCAGTGAACAGGAAAAAAAAAAATCTGCTTTTGTGGAAGTTCAATTTTCATGCAGAGAAATGGGAACAATAAACATAATACATAGGAGAGCTACCTAATACGATAAAAGATAATATAAGCACTAAGAAAAGTAATAGAGTGGACAGTGATAACTGCTGAGGCTAAGTGTGATTGGTCCTAAAGGAAGGGATGGGGGATTCATTTTCTACTTTATTTACTTCTTTGTTGCTCAAATGAGTATGTATTATTCTCATTACTTTTTAGGAAGTTACAGGGTTCCCCACTCTCTCTTATATCTTCAACTTCACTCATTCAATTAGATCTTTCCCTTCCTTTCACTTTTAAAACTCAGGAGTTTCTCTTCCACCTTAAAAACAAAAACAAACTAAAGCAAAATCCTCCCTTATTTTGAAGTCCCCTGTGTTTACAAGGCCTCATATATTATTGGCTTTTTTTTTATGTCTTCCTAATTTGGATCTCCATTTGAAACTTTCTTTGTAGTTTAGACACCACGTGACTGTCCCTTTGGGATATCAAACTGAGCATATTTAAAACTGAATCTGTTATGTCCCTTTTAAGCTATACCTTCTATGTTTTGTTCCACAATTGGGGCACTACCATATAACCATCAATTAAGATTGAAAGCTGGAAGTCACCTGTTGTGGAAATTTATCCTACTCTTGTCATAGCACTAGCACAAGGCACAATGTCTGGCACCTAGCAGGATACTCAATACACATTTGAAAGTAGGAAAGAAAGATTAATTGTGGCTTCATGAGTTTACCACAGTGTGTCATTTTCCTACTGGGCAGAAAGAAGTTTGGAATTTCTCAGCTACTTTGAAACTATGTAGGTTCATATAACTAATCCTAGAGAGTGGAGCGTAGACAGTAGTGAAGTACTGTACTTTTGGGCCTAGCCATAAAATATCCCAAAGATTCCATGTGATCCTTCATATACTCTCATACTTTTCCTATCTGCATGGCTGAAAGTGATGGACTCCAAAGCTAGGAAGAGAATGGCACATACGTGGAAGGAACTGGATCCCTCCACCATCATTTCTTTAAAGAAAGTCATGCAAGAAAGCTACTTGTCCAGGAGCATCCACATTAAACTTTCCATAGTCAAGGTATAAACTCTTATTGAATTAATCTACTAAGGTTATGAAGTTGTTGCAGCAGGTAACATTAATTACTCTAATATAGGCTTCAAAATACAGTTCTTCCTGTGGACTTAACATTACATAATTGTGCTATTTAACAAGAATATGCATTCTTAGACATGAGTACAGTAATTAATTAGCATTGTATTTGACAATTTGTAGCACGGTTCTACAGAGATGCTTCCCAACACTGTATCTTTGCAATACCTCTTCCACTTCTTTTTTCAAATTTCCTTGTGCTCTTCTATGCTCTGAACTCTAGACTTATCCACTATGATATACACTCTACATGCAATAACTGATTCATTCTGTTGGCTAGAGTAAGGTTTACATTAACCTTCATTATGTGCAATAGTTTTCACTATTCCTGAGATGCCTGCTGATCTTTAATTTTTCTTTCTCAACCACTTCCTGAAAACTTTTTCAGCTGCCCTATATTTCATATCCATTGTGATAGATATTAGATATTGGTAAGTTCAATGCTCCTTTTGTACACCTGTTGCCATCCATTATGGATCAAAACTGTTCACCAGATACAAAATAGATAGGAGGTGAGGCCACAGTAGAGGACACAGCATGCATTGCAAACCTACCTACTTGAAGACAGCATGGACCGTGCTCACTGGTTGAGAGGGGATGGACAAGTTTGGTCCCTGAGCTTTCCACTGACTGAGAATGTTTACAGCTGTGCTGAAAGCATCAGGAAATACATAATTATGATAGTACATATCAACAGCGTACTATCATAAAATGTTGCCTACATAACCAACATTTAGAAAAATATTTCAGAGGAAAACAGCTGTAAGTCAAACTGGTACTGGCGGGATATTGGTGGGGGATATAGGTGTATCAACCTGCTTTGTTCTACAGTTATAGCCAAAAGATAGCCAATCTTGGCTATGAATTATACTGTAGTAGGGTTATATCTTGTTGTGAATAGACTTGGAATAGGTCCTCAGTCTAAAGAACAATTGGCACCTGAAACAAGGATGCCTATAGAGGTAAAGATTGCCTGATTTGTAGACTGTTGGTCCAGTCTTGAAGAGTTTTACCTTTGGGTAGCCTTGGAACTCCAACAAGAGTTTGAATGTAAAGCGGGGATTCTTACAAAAGTGAACTTGTATGGGATTTGTAAAAAATCTCTTAGGTAAATTCCATGGCTTTACTGACTGGGTCTTTTAGTCTTCTAAAATATGTCTTCCTCTGGTGGTTATAAGATAGGGATTAGAAGATGTACAATTTGAGTTGTATTGGGGTTATGAATGAATTCCATTGATAATGGTTATTAGTAGACAGAGGAGAGATTCTTGAAACTGATACCTTGCTGGATTGAACTGTTGTCTCATGCTCTGTGCAGAAGCATGAAGATATCTAGGGCTGCAAGAACTCTCCCTGTCTCATTCCTTACCATTTTATTCCTACAAATTACCTGGCATCTCTTTACATTTGATCCCAAACCATACATGATGACTCCTTACATCCTTAATTTACTGTTTTATTCACCCATTATCCTCTTTCAATTTTAAGCTTTCTTAGATCAGTGGGACACTGGGAAAATACAGTTTTCATATAATGTATCTACAACCGTATACAACAATATCCTTTAAGAGGAAAGGCCGTCTGTTTTAGTGATTTTTATTGTCTTCTCTTTGCTTAAATGTTCCGACAAATGACACTGGAACAAATTGGCAGCCACAAGAAAATAAGAAGAAGGAAATCTAGACAAAAACCTTGTACTGTTTGCAAAAATTAACTCAAATGGATCGTACACATAAATGTAAAGTAAAAACTAGAAAACTTGTAGAAGCTAGCACAGGAGAAAATATAGGTGACATTGGGCTTGACAATGACTTTAGATACAACATCGAAAGCATAATCCATGAAAGAAAAAAATTGAGAAGTTGAATTTAATTACAGGTAGAAACTTCTGTTCTGTAAAAGACAGTGTTAAGAGAATGAAAAGATAAGTCTCAGACCGGGAGAAAATACAAAACACATGTTTGATAAAGTACTGATATCCAAAATATACAAAGAATTTTAAAAACTCAACAATTATAAAACAACCTAGTTAAAAATGGGCAAAAGATATAAACAGACACCACACCAAACATACATACAGATATCAAATAAGAGTATGAAAAGATCCTCAACATCGTATGTCATTAGGGAATTAATTACAAATTCAACATCAAATATACCAACATCCACATAATGGTATTCCCAGAAAAAAGACAGACAAAGTGTGTAGAAAATGTTTGAGGAAATAATAGTCTAAAACTTCACAAATTTTGTTTTTAAAAACCCATTTACACACCTAAGAAGCTCAATAAATTTTAAATAGGATAAATTCAAAGATATAGACACTGAGACACATTATAATCAAACTTTCAACAGCCAAAGATAATCTTCACAGCTGCAATAGGGAATTGACTCATAATATATGAGAGATTGCAAACAGAATTAATAATCAATTTCTCAGCAGGAACCATGAAGGCTGGAAGGCAATGGGATGACATATTTAAATTGTTGAAAGTAAACAAACAAACAAAAAAAAAAAACCTTTCAACCACAAATTTTATACCTGAAAATATTAACTTTCAAGGATGAAGTAAAAATTAAGACATTCCCAGATAAAGAAGTTCTTTACTAGTAGGCATGCTCACAAGCAATGCTAAAGGAAGTTCTTCAGGCTTAAATGAAAGACACTAGGCACTGTTAACTTGAAGCCATATGAAGAAATAAAGAACACTGGTAAAAGTAACTATATAGGCAAATAAACTATCCAGTATTATTACAATCTGGTTTTTCAACCAAAATTAATGCTGTTGAGGTAGAAATAATTTGATAAAGGTTTATTGGAAGCCAGATTTGGGGGTCAACCTGGGAAGACATACCAACAAAGTTGGGGATGTTCCAAAGTCTGCCACAAGTCAGAAGGCTTTTATGGGAACATTTAGACGAAGGGAAGAGGATTCCTTATACTGGAGTTGTCCTTTTCATTGGAGGGTGCACTACAAAAGTTTAAATCATTGGATACAGATGACAACATATAGGCTAAAATGTCTACATGCAAGACAATCAGTACAACTTCATGATACAGAAACAAATCAGTGTCTTTTCAGTGTCAGTAGGCTATTCATGTGGAACTCACAATAAGATTTGAGGGACTCATGATAAGATTCTTTATCCAGGGACAGGATGTTAGCCATGAATCATGACTTCCCCCAAGTGGGTTAATTTGGAGGCCTACCAAATGTGACCTACAGGTTATCAGGTTTGTAAGTTCTCTTTTCTTATAGATGATTTGAAAGAGAAATCTATATAATTATAATCTATAGTAATTATAAATCTATCTGACTGTGTATGTAATATATAAATATTTAATTTGTGACAATAACAGTATAAAGATGGAGGGACAGAGATGCATAGGAGCAGAGTTTTTGTAAATGGTTGAACCTGCATTGGTATTAATTCAAAGTAGTTGTCTAATTTTAAAGTGTTAATTGCAATACTCAAGGTAACCACTAAGAAAAACTTAAAAATACAGGAAAAAAATGAGAAGGGAATCAAAATGGTACACTACAAAAAATCAATTAAATTTTAAAAAAGGAATTAATGGAGTAATTGAGGAACAAATAGTATATGACATACTGAGGACAAATAGTAAAATGACAGAAATGGTTTTTTTAAAATCAGTAATTACTTTAAATGTAAGTGGATTAATTTTCCAAGATTTGCAGAATAGATTAAAATAAAACATGATTTATCTATATGCTGTCTACATGAGAATCACTTTAGATCCAAAGACTAAAAAAAACTAAAAGTAAAGAATGTAAAGATATATTTTATGTAAATAGCTCATACAATGCCACATTATTCAGCTACAAAAGAAAGAAAGTATTGATTGACACTTGCTACAACATGGATAAACCTTGAACACATTATGTTAAGTGAAATAATTCAGATATAAAAAGTCACATATTGTACGATTCAATTTATATGAAATATCCTAAGTAAACATTTCTATTGAGACAGAAAGCAGATTAGTAGTTGTCAAGGATGTGGGGTGAGGGTAATGGGAATTACTGCTTCATAGGTGAAGGATTTCTGTTAGAGGTAAGAAAATTCTGGAACTAGATAGTCGTGATGGTTGAACAACATTGTGAAAGTACTTAATGCCACAGAATTGTATAGTTTCAAATGATTACAATGGTAATTTTTAATGTATATTGTACCACTAGATAAAAGAAAGGAAAAAACACCATAAAATCAGTGAAGACTGATTCTGAGATAATCCAGAAGTTGGAAATAGTAGAAAAGGATTTTAAAGTAGTTACTATAACAATTTCCAAAGGCTTACCAAAAAATATGCTAATAGTGATGAAAACGTAGTATTAGAGCCAGATAGTTCAGAAAACTAGACCTCAAGACTACACACACACACACACACACACACACACACACACACAACTGTCATATATCAAGAGGGTCAAAGTAGTGGGAAATTAAATGCTCCTTAGTATGAGTTTAAGAGATGTTATCAGGATACTGCAAAACTCTCTGTGGGAAGGAATAGAGACAACATTTTCATGCTCCACTGTAGTAGACAAAAGACTTTGTAGCTGGTCTTGAGACTAATCTCTTTCACCCTAGTAAATTCAATGCACTAACAGCTTTTACTTTAGGCTGTTTGGGATTAAAGATTAGAGTGGGATAATGTCACAGGAGGTCTTTAGTATCCCCATCTGGGCTTGTATTATTTCAGGGTTGAGCCTTCAAAAACCAATGTGCTCTCCTCAGATTACCTCTTATATTATCAATCTTGCCTTCAGTTCCCAAACAGTGATAAAGACACAGAGATATTTGGCTTTAAAGAAAAAGTGGAGTTTAAGCCTGAAGAATCTCTCAGTATCTCCGAGTCCCTTCTTGCTCAGACAACTCACACATTTTCCCCAGGTTTCTGGTTATTAAAATTTATCATTGGCTCAATCTTTATTTGTCAATTTGAAATTGAACATTTAGTTGACATTACCCCTCAATAGTTTGTGTTTTAACCAGAAACCATAGCTATGTTCTTGCTAGCGACAAAATGCTAAACAATAAAAAGTAAAGCTGTAGTTATCAAAGCAAGAATAACACCTTTAAAATATGTACTATTGAATTTTGTAGTAGACTGAAATTAGTTATCCCAGGGGTGAAATCTCTAAATGATCAAAGGGTTGTTGACTTTTTCTTCAGGACAAAAAAACATAAAAATCTGATTCTTTTATACATTGTCCCCCACAAACCAATACTATGTTCAACTAATTTTGTTTTGTTCAAAAGGCTGAAATGTATCTCAGTTGAAAATGCAACATTGAAAAATTATTATTCCTTTCATACATAATGATGCCTAAAGTCAAAAATATAACCAAACCTGGTTATAAATCTTATTATCTGGCAAATAAATAAGACTTGAGATAATGACTATATAGGTGGATATATCTCTTAGAGTTAAGTTTTGGCTTTTAATCTATGTTAATTCATAGTTAGCCACTAAGGTAAGAATGTGATGGTTGAGCAATGATATTGAATTCTTTTTTATAAACTTAAATGAGATAAGGTAATACCAAAAAAACTTATTTTAAGCATATGTCTCTTACAACTAGAATTTGAAACGCGAAAAGCAACAAACACATTTCTCCAAAACCCTGTTTTCTGACTTTTTCCTCCAACTCTATACTAGGAGCTACATATTCTATCAGTAGTTTTTCTGTGGCACCCTAGATTCTGTAAGGGAAAGTCTGCATTTACTTAATATGGCCACTTCCATTTTCTCGTGTTAACACAAAAAGCTTGCTATCATTTGTTGTTGCAGGCATGGCAAGTGGTATTATTCACATATATTTATTTCTGCTCCATTTTTGACTGACTTTTCTGTAGTCTTAGTATACTATCTTGCCTCATTGACATTTAGCTCAACCATGTGACTTTCTTTGGCCAAAGAAATATATCTGAACAGAAGCTTTAAGTAGTTTTTCTTTGCTACTCTTGTCTTTGCCCTCACATCATGAGATCAGAGTGTTCCAGACCATGGTTTTTCCTTAGACCTGGGACCTAGTATGAGAAGACATGTGGGGCTGAACCTAGCAGTCACAGTCAATTGAAGTCTGCATGTAACACAAGCAAGAAAAAAAATGTTTTTTTGTTGTTGTTGGAAATCACTGAGTTAATAGGATGTTAGTTACTTGGCGAATGCTAATACCAAAGAATACCAACAAAATAAAACTTTCCTTATCCTCAGCATGCCTTCTCCTTAGTACACATGTTGTTTATCTAGACTTATCTTTAATCTCTAACAGATGAAGAGGAGGAAACAATTTAATCTGCTTTCTCATTTAAATCGTACAAACAATCCAGTGTGGTAAAATTAGTCTCCCTCCCTCCCTCCCTCCCTCCTTCTTTCCTTCCTTCCTTTCTTTTCTTTCTTTTCTTTCCTTTCCTTTCTTTCCTTTCTTTCCCTTCTTTCCTTCTTTCCTTCTTTCCTTCTTTCCTTCTTTCCTTCTTTCCTTCTTTCCTTCTTTCTTTCTTTCTTTCTTTTCTTTTCTTTCTTTCTTTCTTTCTTTCTTTCTTTCTTTCTTTCTTTCTTTCTTTCTTCCTTCCTTCCTTCCTTCCTTCCTTCCTTCCTTCCTTCCTTCCTTCTTTCTCTTTTTTTTCTTTATGGAAGAAAAGTAATTTCCAAAGCCTGTAGCTGTTATGTGGTTAAGTTTAGAATTTTAAGCCCAGGCACTCTGATTAGAGAATTGACTTCCTAGCTTGTTTAATGATCTTCATATACCTCGTTATATAATCTTCACATATTGTATTTCAAAGATAAATTTAGTTTAAAGTTTGCATGACTTGATGTTTCATATTGTCCTCAGAATCACTTTCCACATGTTGACCAGGTTAAAATGTTCAATCATGTCAGACTTCGCAAGGTTGGTAGTGTCTTGAGTCATGGAGACAGACAACATCAGAAAGACTTTGTTTTGCCCTTCTCTTGGGCTCACCCTGACTAGCAGGTAATCTCTGAGGAAAGCTTTTATTCTTGACAGTTTTTTTCTTTTTTTAATCCTGAAAAGGGCACAAGGATTAATGAGACAATCGCCTGCAAAGCACTTGGAGCTCTGGGGAGCCAAGAGGTGATTTAAGTGCAAGGAATTATTCCCCTACATTAAGTCAGCACTGTTTTTAAACAGAAATCTTCTTTAAAGAGTAACACTAAGGTTGTGATAAAAATAAACAAATGCCAAGCAGTTCAGTGAAGGTAAAATGTCTCCTCCCACACTGAGATGTGAGAAGCTAGCAAAAGAGAAACACTGATCCAAAATTTTAGCCAGAAAGGACCTCAGACATCATCAGGTTCAAACCATTTATTTTCAACACATGAGGAAACATGTCCACAGGGCACTTACCCAAGGGCACACAACTAATTTGGATTAATGAAGTGGAGAAATATTGCTATATGGTGGATCCAATGACATACATCATCAGGAAGCAAGAAAGAGAGGTGCAGCAAAGGCTAGGTTCTTGTGTAAATGGGATCTCTCCAATGAAAAGGCAGTACTTGAGCCAGTTCTCAATGACTGGAAGGATTTGAATAAGTGCAGGAATAAGAGAGATATACTTCCTGTGGCTAAGACTATGCAATCTCAAGTTTAGCTGTTGGAATATGCACAGTAAGCAATATAACAACATCTAATACTATAATTTGATGTAGGCTCCCTAGAAGATACAAGACCCGTGATTTATAGATGTTTTCTCAGGCTCTTCTCTCATGTCCGTCTTCCTTCTTTTTGCTAACACAAATAATGACTTGTGTGTGAGAAGCATTGGACTGAGTCCTAGACTTTTAGAAAAGGAATGTATCCTTATCCCAAGGAGCTAGGAAACTAATAAAAATAGGACTGTCTATCATTTAGCTATCTCTTTCTCTCTCTCTCTCTTTTTTTTTTTTTTTTTTTTTTTGAGACAGAGTTTTCTCTCTTGTCGCCCAGGCTAGAGTGCAATGGCAGAATCTTGGCTCACTTGACCTCCACCTCCCAGGTTCAAGCTATTCTCCTGCCTCAGCCTCCTGAGTAGCTGGGATAACAGGTACCCACCATCACACCCACATTTAGGTATCTCTTTATAACTACATTTTTTTCTATCTCTGTATCTATCCATCTCTGTGTCTACCTATGTACCTATATCTATCTTTACTTACCTGTTATCTACCTATTATATCTACCAACGTACCTACCAACGAACCAACCTACCTACTTACCTAGCACCATATACTCCCTTGTTACTGAGTACAATTTGAGAACAGACATGGTGAAGAGAGAATACCATTGTTGTTCAGGGGAGGCAGAGATTAATTCCAACAGAAGAGACAATGGTAGAAACCATAACAACATTTATCTTGGGCTTACTCTGAGCTAGGCTATGTTTAAGGGCTTTGCATGCATTAACTTATTTAATCCTCACCACTATCCCATGTGGTAGTTTGTATGTCAACAGGAATTTATCTTGTCACATCTCTTGGCTCTGTTTTTCTCGCTCTTGGCTGGATTGTCAGCAGACTCTCCAGAGTGGTGGCAAAGTTGCAGTGCTGTATTGAGCCTACTGAAGCCTGAGGCAAAAGGAAAAATCTACATAATCCAGATCCTATCTTTGTTTTAAAGTTTGGTACATTGTTTATTATATTTTCATGCATTATTTTTTATTTTTTAAAGAGTTAAACTTTTACTTGATTCCTGAGTTTTTAAATAACCCTCTTTAGATTTTGCATGCGAGTAGTGTCTTGCTCACTTCACCCTAGTTCCAGCCCTGAAGAGAACTTCCACTAGTTCCAAAAGAGCTTTCCTTCGTTAGCTTCCTAGTTCCTACCTCTCCAAGATGTGACTGTCATTGGCTTGGCATTGGTCCCATGCCCATCCCTGAACCAATCATCGATGCTTAAGAGGAATGCAGTGCTTTGATTCGGTGCTGCAGCTGGAGTGGGATCAGTCCTTTTCCATCTTGAGAGTGTTGGAGAAGGTGTCTTATTAAGGCCTACTGGAGGCAGAATCTGAAACGAGAATTCTCACTAGATTGATTGGGTTGCTAGGGGGAGAGTTGTGCTCCAGAGAAGGGGGACAATACTACACAAGAATGTGGTTTTAGGTGAAGACTAGCTTCAAGGTGATCTCACTAAGTAAGGCAAAGGGGGCTGTTTTTTGTGTTCCCATACCTGTCAGTCATTGGCAGAGGTCTAGTGGTGGCAGAGGAAGGCAGTTCTGTTTGGCCGAGTACATTTCTTTAGAGAATGTGACAGCTGTGAGTTGTTACCTGCCAACACACACAGCAGCCAGGGATAGCTGCATGGCCCAGCAAAAGGGTTTTGCCAAGGCACCACCAGTGTCCACTTGAAGGGGTGGTCCCTAAAGATGCAATCAGTAGAAATGGATGCTAGTCAGGCATTCAACAGCTATCCTCTATACTTAACTCCATAGCAAAGGAAACAGAATTGATTGTCCCTTAATGACATCATTTCAGTTTTAAAAAAGTATACCATGCACACACTTTTGTACATCCTGATCCGGAATATTGAAAAGCAGAAGCTGCTGCCTGTGCTGCCTTCTTGCTGCCAGGCTTGTAAGTAAAAACTTTTAGTGGAGAGCCAACAAGCGGTGCTGCTCACCTGAGCTCACCTCCCTGCTTTTGCACAACCCACCTGAGTCATAGCACATCAATGAATCATGCTGACGGGCCACATGCAGGCCCAGGGGTTGCTCAACAAGATGGCATTATGGTGAGCAAAATGGACTTCTTCCTTGAAAATTCCATTAGGGGAGGTGGCATAGCATTTAGACGTTCCATATCCCAGGAAGCTGTGCTGGTGCAGTGAACTGAAGTCAGAGGAGGAAAGAAAAGGGACCTGTTGTCAACTGCGTGCCAAGTGAGGGAGCCTGTATAAATGCTCCTCTGTCAGTGAGGGGAATGCCTGTCACCCTTTCATTAGCTGTAATTGAATGCCTACAGAGGCAGTAATTACAAATACCAGCCGGGCCTCACAGGCTCGTCTGTTTTTGTTTGTCATCAGAGTAAGGGTATTGATCATTATTAGGGCCCTTCTTGCCTTTGCATAGGGATAGGAAATTGAATTAATAAAACCTGGCACGTATTGTGTAACATACATCTGTAGGGAAGGCAGATTGGAAGTGCTATAAAATGGCAAGTGCTTGATTTCCTGAAGTGCCCAGGCTGCTAACACTTGTGGGTACTTCCTTTGGAGGATCTTATGCCCAGATTCTCCATCACCGCAGCATCCTTCCTTTTGCTGGAGCCAACAGAACCCCACAAATAAGAAGCAAACTGAGTAGCTCTACTCTTATGTCACCTCCATGCAGGCACCTTCAAAAGAATGGCCTTGTTCGGAAGACAACTCATTATTCCGAAAATTGGTAAATAAAAGGAAGAGCCAAGCATTTAACTGGCTTTTGCTACATGAACTGTGTCAAGATTACCAAAGAATTAATGAGGCGATGTTTCTCTTTATAGAAGCTGTCCAGCTAATCAATAAAAAATAAATGGTGGAACTAGAGAATGGTTCTTAAATACCAGCGTGCATTAGAATCACCCAGAGAGCTTGTTAAGAAAAGAGTTTCTGGTTCAGTAAGTCTGGGGTGGGGCTGGAAAATGTGCATTTTTAAGAAGTTTCCGGGTGATGGTGATATTACTGGTCAGTGACCACCACCCTTTGAGAACTACTGGATTATAGCACCACTGTTTTGCAATCTTAAGGAAATAACCGAGTGAGACAGTGATCATCAGTGACTGTTAATATCACACACAAAAAAGCAACTAAACAGTATGTGTTTCCTGATGGAAATACACAAAACCACCTATGAGGAATTTTTTGTCAGAATATTGATCCTGAACCAGTCAAGCAAGATCGACCTATCAGCTGTCAGGAAATACAGGGGGCAGAGGAGCAAGGCAAACAATGTCACCACAGGGATGCAAACAGCAAAATTCAGCTTGTGGGAAACTCTTCAAGGCAAACAATGCAGTTATTGTTTGGAAGCAAAGAAGAAGGAGGGAAATGTATGGATTCTAAGAGACTTAAGAGTCATATGATTCCAGTTATTAAATCTGTTTAGATCCTTATCTGATCCAAGGAACTGTGAAAAGGAAAATTGTGAAACAAGCAGAGAAATAGGAAAGCTGGCCAGATATTTGATGGCATCAAGGAATGACTGTCACCATCTTCTTCTTCGCACAGCTCAGTTCCTTCCCAACCTTTAGCTCTTGGTTTCTTTTGTGTTTTTTTTAATGTCTTTACTTTTATTTTATGTATTTATTTATTTTGAGATGGAGTCTTGCTCTGTTGCCCAGGCTGGAATACAATGGCATGATCAGGGCTCACTGTAACCTCAACCTTTTGAGCTTAAGCAATCCTCCCTCCTCAGCTTCCCAAGTAGATGGAACTGCAGGTGCACACACCACCACACCTGGCAAATTTTTAGATTTTTTTTATAGAGACGGGTCTCACTATATTGTCCAGTCTCATCTCAAACTCCTGGCCTCAAGTAATATTCCCACCTTGGTATCCCAAAGTGCTGGGATTGCTGGGGTGAGCCCCCATGCCTGGCCAACTCTTAGTTTAAAAGTCATCTTTTCAAACAAGCTTTCTCTGATCACCTTATCTAGGTAGCTCTCCTTCTCTGTTTTAGTTTCTTGTTTGCTTATGGCATAGAACTGATCACTGGCTGTAATTATTTATTCATTTGTTTTTTGTGTGTCTCTCCTACTACACCGTAAACTCCATGAGGCCCTTGTATCTTAGCTGTGTGCCTAGCCCATTGCTAGAAACACAATAAATAAATAAATAAACAAACACAATCATTATTTTCTAAATGAATTATCAATAAAGTCTTGGAGCATTTTAATGTTTTCAAATTATTTTTCCATACCATTTTTTTAAGTTTTATTTTAGGTTTGGGGTACCTATGCTGACTTTTTTATATAGGCAAACTCGTGTCACAGGGGCTTGTTGTACAGAATATTTCATCACCTAGGTACTAAGTCTAGGATCGAATAGCTATTTTTTCTAATCCTCTTCCTTCTCCCACCATCTACCCTCAAATGGGCCCCAGTGTCTGTTTTTCCCTCTTTGTGTCCATGAGTTCTCATTATTTAGATGCTGGCAAGGTTGTGGAGAAAAGGGAACACTTACACACTGTTGGTGGGAATGTAAATTTGTTCAACCGTTGTGGAAAGCAGTGTGACAATTCCTCAAAGAGCTAAAAGCAGAACTGCCATTTGACCCAGCAATTCCATTACTGGGCATATACCTAGAGGAATATAAATCTTTCTATCATAAAGACACATGCATGTGAATGTTCATTGCAGCACTATCCACAGTAGCAAGACATGTGATATAGTTTGACTCTGTGTCCCTACCCAAATCTCATTTCAAATTGTAATCTCCATAATCCCCACATGTCAAGGGAGGGACGATGTGGGAGATGATTGGATCATGAGGGTGGTTTCTCCATGCTGTTCTTGTGATACTGAGTGAGTTCTCACAAGATCTGATGGTTTTATAAGGCAGTTTTCCCTGCTCTTGCTTACTCTCTCTTGCCTGCTGCCACTTAAGATGTGCCTGCTTCCCCTTTCACCATTATTGTAAGGCCTCCCCAGCCACGTGGAACTGTGAGTCAATTAAACCTGTTTTCTTTATAAATTACCCAGTCTCAGGTATGTCTTTATATCAGTGTGAGAACAGAGTGATACAACATGGAAACAACCTAAATGCCCATCAGTGAAAGATTGGATAAATAAAATGTGGTATATTTACACCATAGAATAATATGCGGTCACAAAAAGGAATGAGATCGTATTCTTTACAGAAACATGGATGGAGCTGGATACCATTATGCTTAGCAAACTAATGAAGAGACAGAAAATCAAACACCCCATGTTCATACTTGTTTTTGATTGTTTCATCTAAACGTATCAGAGTCCTGTAAAGTAGGTAATGATCTTTTGACATCTTTTTGATGAAGTCAAATGTGCTGATTGACTTGTCTAAGATTTAAAATTTTGCTGAACCAGCACAGCCAGGACAAAATCCAGTCTTTCTGATTCCGAACCTGATGACTTTTCTGTCCCAACAAGCTTTCATTCAGAGGTATCTGATTATTAAAAATAGTCATGTTAACAGTTAGACACACACTTGATGGCCTTGGGGAAAGAGAGGGGATCGTGTTTGACGTGTTCTTTCTCTGTGTTTATAGAGGCAGGCAGGGGTAGCAAATATCAGAGATGTGCACATTTGAGTAAATGAAGTAACAGTGGATATGGTAAGTGAGCATCCTTGGAGTAGGTTGATTTGCCCTGCCAGCCTGAAGATAACCATTTCATTTTCCTAACTATGTTAGCGTGGAGTCACCATCTATTTTCAGCAGGATACGAAAATGTTCTGAATCTCCCATCTCCCTATCATCTCTATTTCTACCTCCACCTCAGTCTTCACTACCATCTCCATCTTTATCTCTATCTCTATCTCCATCTCCATCTCCACTTCTATCTCCATTTCTATCTCCATCTCCATCTCTATCTCTATGTCTCTATCTCCATTGCTATCTCTATTTCCATCTCCATCTCTATCTCTATCTCTACCTTCACCTCCACCTCACCTCCATCTCAATCTCCATCAGTATTTCTATCTTTATCTCCATCTCTATCTCTATTTCTATCTACCTCCATCTCTAACTCTATTTCCATCTCCACTCTATTTTTATTTCTATCTCTATCTCTTCATCTTCATCCCTATCACTATTTCCATCTCAATCTCTATCTAGCTCTATCTCTATCCCCAGCTCCTGCCATCTAGTTTTCTGCTCCCTTTCACAGCAAACCTTGTTAAAAGAATTGCCCATGGTGTTGCTTTCCATTTCTCATCTCCTACATTTTCCTCCATCCACTTCAGTTTGGTTTCCCTTTCCTCCATTCTGCTGCTCAAACTGTCATTGATAAAGTGACCAACAATTTCCATATTGCCGGATCCAATGCTCTGTCCTCATCTTACTGGACTTCAGAAGCACTGGACACTGACCAATCCTTTTGCATTGAATTATTCCTCTCTTGCTATATTAGTCAAGGTTAGTTAACTGTCATATGAAATAAATAACAAAACCTCAGTGGTTTAACACGATAAAAACATATTTCTTGCTCATTATACTGGCTATCGTTAAACAATAAAGGAGAAAAGAACAGGGGTAATTGTGGTGGAAGATTTTTATGGGGTGGGTTTAGAGTAATATGCATCACTTCTATCCATATTTTATTTGACAGCAATCAGTCCTTTGGTCCTACCTGGAAACAAGGGATGCTAAAAAATATAGTCCTGGATGGCACCTGCTTCCCAGCAATAACTCTACGCTATGGAAAGTGAGTGTGAGTCTTTGGTGGCAAACAACCCATCTTGGCCATAGGTAAAAAGGCAAGCAGGCGCCAGGACATTATGTATGTGTCTAGGTCTGCAAGGCAGTGTTCAGTGCAGTCTCTTCAAGTCCTGTCTCTGTGTTGGGCGATTGAGGTCACTTTCTCCAGAGTACTTTGCCTTTCCCTCCACTGGAGGTCTTAGCTCCTTTTCAGGCCACCCCACAGGTAAAACTTTCATAGGAGACTCCCTATTACTTTTGCACCTAGATCTTCTCTAGGAAATGGACCATTGAGTTCAAGCTTCCCTTTCACTAACCCCTGGAAGCTTAATTGTCCTAATACAGAGGAACTGAATTTCTCCATGGGAGGCACATTTTCATAGCTCAATTTTTAATGAACAGTATCCTGTGCTCTTTGGACTCTGGTGTGTACCATTTGGATCATTTGAATCAATGAAAGGAACATTATTACCCAGCATTGTACCATAATTCTTTCTTTGCATATTACCGTTAGAAATACATATATGTGTATACACACACACACACACATGTTACAACATTTTGTAGACAGTTACTAGCTTTATTACATACAGATGCTTACAAAAGCCACAAGAGCTCTCATCATGCTTCTCTTTTATCTCAAGGGAGATTCATTACATGGCTGGTCTCTCTATTGTCTCCCCATTGCATTACAGGAGGTAGCTCAGAGCCAAACACATTCTAGCATTTGCATGAAAAGCAAGCACACTCAAGCCTGGCAAGTCATTTGCATAAAGAGCCTGTCACCACCTCCCAGATAGAGTTGCTGGATGAAGGCTATCATACTCTTCTTGACTATGACCCCACTTAGACCTTGGAGAAAGTATCCTTACAGACTGCCCAAGTCTTCTGCTCTGGTGCAGACATACTTTACTCTAAAAGATTTATTTGATAGGGAATGGTCCCTACATAAGATCTGTTATCTGTTAATGTCAACTAAAATTCTTAGAGCACTCCACTGCTTCTCCGAATTCTTGAGACTGTCACCCCAGATCATTCACAGCCATTGCACTGTAATTCCTGAGATAGTGAAGGTTGCAGGGGTTAGGGTGCCTGAGGCTGTAGTATGGCAAATCCCATCTCTGGCTACGTTCTCTTTGATGCAGAGTAATTCAATTGAACAGATTCATTCAACACACAATATTCTATGCCCAGGACTAGGAAACTAGGAATAAGAGCAATACACAAAATAACAGTGGATGCTATGGTGCCCCTTCAAGACTGAAGGTCTTAACTCTAGCCAGCTGTTGTGGGTGCTGCTGGCTGACAGCCTTCAACTGTCAGCCCACGTTGGAAATGGACTCAGCTAGTGAGAGTTGCCTCATTCAAGGCTGTACCCTCTTCTTACAGTGGCCCATATATAATGATTGGTCTAAAGTGTTATCCCTAAAGGGCCATCCCAGCTTCAGAGATCTCCATAGCATTGGCTTCATTGAGACTGCACTGCAGTCCCACTGTTCCTTTTGCCCGGTTCTACTTCTTCCCTTCTGTTCCTCAGGTAGTATTCTCAGAGTATTCCTCAGTAATCTTTCTGCAATCTAATCTCTATCTATATTAGCTATTGAGGGACCTCTGATTGAGGAGGTCATAATCTAGCTGTAGAAATACATGCAATATGTAAGTAACTAACAGCAATTCTTCATATAAGTGCTGTACTCCAATTGGAATGGAAGCCAGTACTATGAGAAGGATGAAGGAGAAGCAATGAACAACTGTTCTACTCTGATGCTGCTCTTCAAGACAAGGAGACATGAGCTCTGTCCTAAATGGGGGCAAAGATGTGAGATAATTACCACTTTGTAAAGATGGGATGTAAAAGGAGGCCAAAGGGCCATTCTTTCCTTACCTCTTTTCAGAACTTCTTCCTCTTTACACTTGTATAATGTCTTGATTTTTATTTCAAATAGTGGATAGGCTTTCAACGACTCCCAGGTAGACATTATATATTCTACCATGGAGCTAAAAGACCAAATCTCAAGTAATGGGTTTTGTAAGATCAATAACCAAGTTGTTCCCAGAGTTGCTGAAGCAAGTTTTACATTTATAATGTAAAATACAAAAGGCTCAAAGAAAGAAGAGAGTCCCTCTAAAGAGAGCTAGATTACATCATTAAACCTTTAATTAACCTGATGGCTTTGACTTCAGAAAATCCATGGAGACTTCACCCTAGTAGGAAAGAATAAATTTAATATTTTATGTGCAAATGTTTTGCCGTTTTATATTTTAGTATGCAGTTTCTTTAGTGGGTTTTGTTAGGCTCATTTCCTTCTAAAAGTTTAAAATTGGAAATTTATGTTTTTCTAATGTATGTGATAAATGTATATGAAACAAGATTTTAAAAGGCCGTAAAACTTAAAAAAACAATTCACAGACAGTAAAATACCCAGCATTTGGATTTTACAAGCCTTATACAGGGGATGAGGTGAGGGTAGTAAAAACATTTTTACATGGATATAACTAACTTCAAATTTGTTCCTTGGGGAGACTGAGATTTTTCTGTTGAGTAATTTATTTCAACAGGATTTTATTGGACAACAAAATATTTTGCTAGGTACCCTGAAAGGACCCCAAATAAGAACTCAAATTTATCTAATGTTCAGTTATCTGTGACTACACTATTCTGTTAAATGTTCATGGGAACAGACAAATCTATTAGCATGTATGATTACCCAGTAAATAGCACAGAGTTAAACCTGCCAACACCAGGGATACCTTCAGATTTTTCTTCTATCCCCATTCACTGGCAGAGATTTGAAAATTATTTTAAAGGCCCAAACATCCACATATACAGTTTTCTTTTTCCTTTAGTCTAGCTTTATGATCCAGGATTTAGCGTGCGTGAGAAATTTTTGATCAAGTTCGAGTAAGTTGGGGTTTAGTTTTAAAAAATATAAATGATTCTGGCTTTATTTGGCAGACATTCAGGGAATTAGGTATTTACAACATCACTGTAAGGCCTGGTGGGTAGACTCAAGGCTGTGCCTTGAATTATTCAGGTATAATAATTCAGGGCCACTCTGCTGCTATAAACACACAGTGAACTTGAGGGGCTGGTGAGGACACTAAACTAATCAACAAGGCCTTACCCATTTGTCTTAGACGGTTTGGTTTGCTATAATGAAACACCATAAACTGAGTAGTTTACACACAAAAGATATGCATATTTCTCATAGTTCTGGAGGCTGAGAAGCCTAAGATCAAGGTGCCAGTAGATTTGGTGTCTGGTGAGGGCCCACTTTTTATTCACAGAGGGCACCTTCTTGCTGTGTCTTCTCAGGTCTCTTTTACGAAGGTACTAGTCCTATTCATGAGGGATCCATTCTCATAACCTAATCACCTTCTACAGGCCCTAGTCCTAATAGCATCACCTTGGGGTGGGGATTTGAACACATGAATTTGGAGGGGATAGAAACATGCAGACCATAGCACTCTTTCAGTGGGTAAGAGAAAAGAAAAAATAACTGGGACACTTATACGTTAATGATTGATTTTTGTTCCCAAACACATCGAAGTAGAAAAATAACTAATCCAGCAGAGTGTACTGGTTAGCATTTTTATGTGACTATAAATTATGGTAGTGGGAGTTGGGTGGCTCTGTGGCCTGGAACATAATGACTTGGCTGCAGCATTAATTATTTTCACAAGGTGGAGAGAAAATAGAAGAGCAAGAGTTAATTATTCCACCTGGGAGCAGAAAATTTTCATGGCATTTGGATAGAAATCACAGGACTATCATGGTGTGTGAGGAATGGCATGGAAAGGAAACAGCACTAAAAAGTATTTTTTATGGTATTTGTAAAATGCAGGGAGAAGACTTCAGAGTTATTTTGAAATTGTGCTTTGGTTGTTGGACATTTTTTGTAAACTTTAATATTGCTGTAAGTTGGATCACCTAGATTATGGCTCTGAGAGGGTTACAAAGATAGTGCTACAAATACTCATCCTTAAGGATTTTTTGCATCTGCTTGTTCACACCTCAATAGCCTCCCTCCTATTTTTTATAGTAATTCATGTTTATGTAAATTTTCATGTTGCATAGGATAATTGGAGTACATGGCTACTGAGCAAAGAGAAGTGGAGAAGATAAGCCCTAAAATACCCCCTATTTTGGGAAGTTTTCCTCCCTGAGTTCGCTTCCACATGATCTCATTTGTTTCAAGGAGTGATTTAAACTTCTAGGAAAAAAAACAAAAACAAACAAAAAAACTACCACATCGAGAGAGTGTCCTTCTCCTTCCACTTTTTTCTCCCTGTTGACTGAAACTGGAGAAACCACCTTGCATCATGATGTAGAATTCCCAAGCAACAAGAGGGGAGAAATCTGTATTCTTGATTGTAATAATAGAGCAGCCAGATTAGTCTTGGACTTCCTACTTTCACATTTGAGAGAAATCAATGTAGGCTTTTTAAAGCCTCTGTTGTTTGAGTTTACTGTCGTGGCCAAAGATAATTGTAATTAATCCAACTTATGTTTCCATATCTACCTACAACTGTCTTCTGAATCAGCAGCAATTAAACTTCTGACTCTCATGTGTAAGCTGCTCTGATCCACCTGGTAAAAGGCCATGATGACTTTCCTAGGTGAAGTCTTGAGAAATTGAGAAGAGGGAAATGGCCTCTGGGATTTTTCCTCTTAGATGAAATTGTATTTTGTTTCAGACCTTTGCCCAAATCAACACACACATTCCATGCCTTTGTATCTTCATTGTCTCCCATCTCTTTCTTCCTTTCTCTAGGGTAAAGAAAGAAAGAAGTATGTAGTGGTAGTGGTGCTGCTGTGTGTTAGGTGAATAAATGGACTACCTAGAAATACTCAACCTAGGGATGAAGGAGGAATGGGGGTTAAGGGAGATGGTTGGCATTGTTAAGTCAAGTAGTAAATGACAACATTTCCAGGGAACTCCTTCACTGATCATCTTTATCTTAAATCTTTTAGTTTTAGAGGAGTTTCACATTTACAGAAAAATGGTGGAGATAATGAAGAGAGTTGCCATATACTTCACACCCAGTTTCTTCCCTTACATACTGGGTTAGTGTGTCAAATTTGTTACAATAGTGGACCACTGAGGATACATTATTATTAACTAAAGTCCATACTTTATTCAGATTTCCTTAGTCTGAAAAAACCGTTGTTTTTTCTGTTCCAGGATTCCATCCAGGATACCATGTAGCATTTAGTCATCATGCCTCCTTAGGCTCCTCTTGGCTGTCATGGTTTCTTGTACTTTTCTTGCTTTTGATGATACTGACAATTTTGAGGAGTACTGGTCAAGTATTTTGAAGAATGTCCCTCAGTTGGGATTTGTCTCATGTTTTTCTCATGATTACACTGAGGTTATAGGTTTTGAGAAGGAAACCCAGAGAGGTGAAGTATTGTGTTCATTACCTCACATCAAGTGTGAATATTGTCAGCCCTCTGAATCCACGGGTTCTGTGTCTGTGGTCTCCACATGCACAGATTCAACCAATTGCAGATCAAAAGTATTCTGGAAAAAAACAAGAAAAACTAACAATACAACAGTAAAAAATAAGACAGATAAAAATACAGCATAATAACTATTTACATAGCATTTACATTGTATTTGGAATTATAAGTAATCTAGAGATAATGTAAAGTATAAAGAAGTATATGTGAAGGTTATACATGAATACTGTGCCATTTTATATAAGGAATTTATGCATTTGCAGATGTTCATATCCTGGTGGGAGGGGAGTCCTGGAAACAATTCCCCATGGATACCAGGAGACACTATGCTATCAACACGACTTATCACCGTTGATATTGACTTTGATCTGTTGCTGAGGTATGTCTGTTATGTTTTAACACTATAAAGCTACTATTTTTCCTCCTTTTTTTAATTGAGGAAGTCATTATGCCACTATGAGCAAGGCACACTACAGGTGTGGGATGTCATGTAAAGAGGGGTCTCCCTTTATCTGCAAACCCCCACTGCAGTCATGAGAAACATGGCCTCACTATCTGCCATTGTTTAATTTCAGTATACATGTATAGACGTATCAGATTTGTTCATCTTTACTCAATGGGAAATAAGTTTATCAACTGGAGTACAGTGCTGAAGTACAATTTATTTTGCCTTTAGTCTTATAGACTCCACTCATTTTCAAAGTTACTTAGATCAGCCTCTCTCTCCCTAACCCCTTTCAGTGAGGTTGTTTCATACATTTGTAATACAGTTAAAATGTCACATTCTGGATTCCATCCTGGAATCTTCAACCTCTTGAATGATTTTTAAATGTATAACATGTAGACTATTGTTAACAAAATTGTATTGGATTAGGAAATTTTGTTAAAATCACTCTTATCAAAAGAAGTAATTATATGAGCTGAGAGATAACGTTAATTTGCTTCACTATAGCATTTATTTTACTATCTATATGTATCCCACAATGTCATGTTGTAAACGTCAAATATGAACAATAAATTTATTTTAAAAATCTGTATACATTAAGGTTCACTCCGTGCATATAGTTCTAAGGGTTTTGACTAATCTGTAGTGTCATGTACCCATCATTATAGCACCATACGGAACAGCTTCACCACCCTAAAATATCCTCTATGCTTCATTCACCTAGTCAGCCCTTTTCCTCATCTTTGAAACCTTTGGCAAACCCTGATCTTTTTACCATTGCTATAGTTTTGCCTTTCCAGAATGCCATATAATTGTAACCAAACAGTATGTAGTATTTTTAGAGTGACTGCCTTCACTTAGCAGTATACAGTTGAGATTCATCTATAACTTTCCATGGCTTGATAGCTAATTTATTTGTATTCTGTTATATGACTATATGTATATCCATAAAACATATATGTAATATTATATACCTATATAAACAGAATAATATATAATTTTAAAGTAAATATGTTATACCGATATAGTGCAGTTTGTTAATCCATTCCGCATCTATTAAAGAACATCTTGCTTGATTTCTGTAGTTAGTGATTATGTATATAGATGCTATGAAGATTCACAGGCAGGTTTTTGTGTAGAGAGAAGTTTTCAAATCATTTGGGTAAATACCCAGGAGTGTGATTAATGGGTTGTGTGATAAGACTATATTTAGCTTTGTAAGAAAATGCCAAACTTTCTTCTAAAGTGGCCATATCATTTTGCATTCCCACCAGCAGTATGTGAAAGTTCCTGTTTTTCCACATCCTTGCCAACAATTGGTATTGTTATTATTTTTTAATTTAGCTATTCTAATAGGTATGCATTGGTGCCTCATTGTTCAGTTTATAATTAACTAATGACAAATGACATTGAGCATATTTTTATATATTCACTTGTCGTCTGTATATCTTCTTTGGCAAGGTGTGTGTTATTTTTAATCTGATCAACTTTTCCAACCCTGTAAATCTCCCTTTGCTTGTTATGGTGGCTTTTGTCTGATTTTATTATTAGCAAAAACACAAAACTCTTTGAGACCGTCAAGAGGGTTATGTGCTTAATTGGAATAAATGGATAGAAAGATCCATTTGGAACCTGTTGGCCTGCAATAACTAATGTGTGCTGAAGCCTAGTCTTTGAGTCTAGAGTTAAAAGGACATGAAATAATTCAGGTGTGACTTGGAAGGATCTCTCAGTGGTCCTAACATCTTTCTTCAGTCTCTACCATTTTTATATTTCGTGGTGTTTGTGTTCCTATTTGTCAGTTAGATATCACTTGGCCATCTCTTCTAATGGCCAGTAGAACCATTCTGGGAGCACATCATCCTGGCTGAAGATCTAAGCAGTCCATGAATCTGAACCATCTCTCATGAGAAGATAGTTGGAATTAAGACAATTAGAATGGCTCAAGCATCATATTTGTAGAAATTCTAGTATTTATTGCATACTCACTTAGTTCTAGTTTGATGGATCGACTTGCTGAAAATCTGGCAGGACTATTCAAACTTGCTGGCAGCTATGAGGCTATGGCTCGCCATCTAGAGTACAGCTTGGGTGGCAAAGAAAACTCTTGGCATGCTGCTTCACTAAGACTTGTAAACAATAATTAAGTGGACTGATGTATCATAATTCTGCTGTTTCATTTCCTTCTTTCAAAATACATGAAGGAGTTTTAGTTCTGGATGATAAACGACAAGAATCGTAGCACTCTGCATTTAAACCAAATGAGCTCAATGAGGGCATACAATACTTGCAATTACAATTTTACTGTTTTGCATATATTCACAATGGAAGAAGAAAACAAGGAGATGCAGACTTCTTGGCTTGCTGAATGGGGGCTCATAAAACTTTGTGGGGTCTGGTTGTGTGACCATTTAGAACCCAGTCCCAGCTCTGTCTGTGGCTGGTTCTATCACCCTGGGTGAAACATTTGCGTCTCTGAGCATTAGTCCCCAGGTCGAAAATGAGTAAGTGGAGGCAGATGATATCTCTTTTCCTTTCAGATGTATTAATAATATGTGATGATAATGCATTCCAAGAACAGGCTGCAGTCTTTGTGCAAAGGGGAAACAAGAAGAGCTGGTAGTGGGGCATTTATGAGACATGTATTGACTCTAGTCAGCCACCAGGGGACATCCAAGAGCACATGTACATAGTAGCTGCACAGCTCACGGTGTGTAAATCAGATTCTTATACATTGAACCTTTCTTTCCTAGTGATAAAGTATCAGAGCTATAAACTATCAGGAAAAAAGTGACTCCTAGAGCTAAAAAAAAGTATGATCCAGGATATTCTTAGTTTTGGCAGCAGTATTTAAAGAGAACGTGCTAAATATATCTTTGACACTATTTCACCTTGCATTAAATTAGACTTGTGGTAAGGCAACAATTACATAAGCTCATGAAAATAATTTAATTTATTTTGGTTATGTTTTTATGTTTGCAAGGGTGTGACCAGGGTGATTTCAATGATCACTGTGGCATACTGAGCATGCCACCCCAGACATTCAGAATTGCCATTCCTAAGTTTTGTGGGTGTTTAGCATTCAAAATACAGCTTTCAGTCTGTGGCAATCTTCTGATGTTTTAGGCTTCTGAATTGAGAAAGAGTGGGGCCTTAAATGGGGGACTAAGAAGTCAACTGATCAGAACAGTGTAAGCCTCATTGGAAACTAGCAGATTGGCTTATGGACCATGTGCCTCAATCTCATGTTTGATTACCTGAGTCAGCCTTCCCATGTCAGGCAACTCTGGGACTTTGGCCAAGGTAAGGCTCAGGCCCCAGGTTATGGGGCCATCTACTCAGAGAAACCTCTTAGTACAGCATCCTCTACTTCTTTTCAGAAAATCCTTTCCTCTTCTTGTTGACTTTTCATTTAGACCATCACCTGCCTAGCTCCCTTCTCACTCAGGCTTTCCTGTTCACCAATGTTGCCAACTCACTCACACAAGCAAATGCATTTCTATGTCTACCTCTGGATGGCAACCATTCTCATTGCTCACCTCATCCGTTTACACTCCCAGAAAATCTTCCAAGCTCCCACAGTTGTATTTATAGGTTTACTCTTGTATTAATCGTTTGGCACTTAGTATCTTGTTGATCTTCACTGACTGTTAATTGAACAAAATGAATTAAATTCAAGGAAAGAAAGAAAATCAGACAGACAAAACTTAGACTAAAATTCTGGTGAATGTAAAAGCTATCATGTAAGACAAAGCTTTAGCTTCCAGAAGAGGTACAAAAAAAAAAAAAAAAAAAAAAGGAGAGGAGAGAGGAAGAGGAGGAGGAGAAGCAATGATCATTTTGTGCCAGAGAAAACTGGAGCTAAAATTTAGAAACAGACTCACATGCCATCCTGGGCTTCCAACTAGAAGAGAAATCACAAATATTTGCACAGCATAATGTGTCGATATATCCTTATATGAACCCACCACACAGCTCATTTATTGCCAAACATCTGAAACTCAGCCTTTACATACAGATAGGTTCTTCAAATGCTGTTTGCTTTGCATATCACAGACACAAATAAAATATAATAAACAATTTCTGTTTGAACTAGCCTCTGGTAATTAGGACAGGATGCCTGGGCCAACTTTAGAAATCAAAATAACTTACAGTTTCAAGCATAGCTGATATTCAGCCTGTCTAACCTAGCAAAGTCCTAGTGAAGTTTTTTTTATGGCACAGCCATTCTGATTTGGTTCTAACTGTCTGGATTGGGCAATATTTCTGCTGTATTGTCTAGTACACGTTTTAACTCTCACCCTTAATTTTGAGTAAAATATTCTCCATCCACATCTTTCTCTTAGAGAAGGCAGCTAAAATGTATGGATGGCCTGTTAATGTGCCTTATAACTTCCATTTAAGGTAGAGCATTTGCCTCATTATATACATGAGGAATTGAGGTAAAGTCAAATGTTACTTAAGGGCACATTCTTAAGAGACCAAGTCAAAAGCTGAATCCTGGCTTGTTCATTTTATTCTCCTTTTATTCTCCTTAAGTAATCACATTCCTAATCTTACGTAAAAGTGTGTACCTCATCTTCACATGTTTAATTAATTCGGCCCCGAGCCAGGCATAAGGTGAAAGGCATGAAATAAAATCATAGCTCCAAAGCGTCAGGGATAAAATCACTATATTGTTGTCCTTTTGTTACTTTAAACATTGCTATCTTTCTAGTCAGAAGAAAACACACACATATACACCCTCCAAAACACGTAATGTGGCTACTGCTGTCTTTCATTGTCTTTCTCTCTTGATCTCTTCCTGTGTGCTTTTCCGAACTATTTCGCGCCTTACTTTTTGAATCATAAGATGAATTTTGTGGCAGCAACTATATATTTGCAGCTTATTTGATCCATTATTTCTGTTTTCAACTTATTATAGTCTACCTTCAAGTGATATTACAAGGCCATACATAGTGCAAGAATCCTAAAACAGGGTACTTCCAATTCCCCTCTTTTGTCCTTTGTGCAATTGCCATCATACATTTTTACTTTTACAAATGTTTCAAACTCTACAAAACAATGTCACAAAGTTTTCTTTAGTGGATTTTCTTTTAGCGCCATTACAAGAAAGAAAAAATTATGTTTACTTTTGTTTTGGCCATTTCAGATCTCTTTATTTCTTTATGTAAATGCAAATTTCTGTCTGATTATGCTTCTGCCTAAAGAACACCCTTTGAAATTTCTTAGAATACATGATTGCTGGTGATAAGTTGTATGTTAATTTATGAGCCCAAGAAAGCCTTTATTTTGACTTTGTTTATTTTATTTTATTTTTTTGAGATGGAGTCTCGCTCTGTCGCCCAGGCTGGAGTGCAGTGGCACGATCTCGGCTCACTGTAAGCTCTGCCTCCTGGGTTCACGGCATTCTCCTGCCTGAGCCTCTCGAGTAGCTGGGACTACAGATTCCCACCACCACGCCTGGCTAATTTTTTTTTTTTTTTTTTTTTTTTGATATTTTTAGTGGAGATAGGTTTTCACCATGTTAGCCAGGATGGTCTCCATCTCCTGACCTTGTGATCTGCCCACCTCAGTCTTCCAAAGTGCTGGGATTACAGGCATGAGCCACCATGCCCAGTCTATTTTGACTTTATTTTTAAATTAATGTTTATTTTAGGACAATTTTAGTTATATAGCAAAAATGTGAAGATGGTACAGAAAGTTCCCATATACTCCTCATCCGGTTTCCCATTAACATCTTGATATTATTTTAGTATGGTACATTTTGGCATAATGTTGATAAGTTATTATTACCTTAGTTGCATATAAAATTCCTTATGAAATATAAAAATATGTAAAAGTAATATTGTCATTATTACATTAGTATTGTATATCTGTTAAAATTAATAGATAAATATTAATTGTTTTATGATGGTTACAGACTGATTTACTTAGTTTTTACCTAATGTCCTTTTTCTGCTCCCACATCCCCAGGATCCCACCCTGGGAATCAAATATGTCAAGACAAAGATTAACAAACTAAGCTACTGCACAAATCTATGTACTCACCATGAGAATGAACAAATATGAACACTGAGAGAAAATTTACTATCAAAATTGAATGGGTCTATTACCCTGTAATATCACATTACATTTCTTCAGCATGTCTCTTTAGGCTCCTGTTTTTTTGTGGCAGTTTCTCAGTCTTTCCCTGTTATCGATGACATTGACAGTTTTAAGAAGTACTGGTCAGTTGTTTGGTAGACTGTCCCACAACTGAGTTTTCTCTGATGTTTTTCACTTAATTAGACTGGGGTTGTCAGTCTCAGGGGGAAGATCACAGAGGCAGTGTCAGTTTTTTAAAATATCTTTTTCAAGTTTTAATTAATTAACTAATTAATTTTGAGACAGATTCTCACTCTGTTACCCAGGCTGGAGTGCAGTGGCGCAACCTTGGCTCACTGAAACTTCTACGTCCCGGGTTCAAGTGATTCTGCTGCCTCAACCTCCCAAGTAGCTGGGATTATAGGCATGCACCACTACACTTGGCTAATTTTTGTATTTTTAGTAGAGACAGGGTTTCACCATATTGACCAGGCTAGTCTCAAATTCTTGACTTCAGGTGATCCTCCCACCTTTGCCTCCCAAAGTGCTGGGATTACAGGTGTGAGCCACTATGCCCAGCTAATTTTTGTATTTTTAGTAGAGGCAGGGTGGCAGTGTGGTTTGTACCACATCATATCAAGTGTAAATACTATTGGTGTGACTTGCCACTGTTGATGCTGACCTCGATCACCTACCTATGGTAGCATTTGTCACTATAAATGTGGTAGCATTTTGACACTACAAAGGTATTTCTATTTTTCCCCCTTTCCATACTGTGTTCTTTTTAAGGGAATCACTAGGTGAACCACACACTTGAGGAATGGGGAATTATGCCCCACCCTTGTGAGGTTAGAGTTTCTCCATAAGTTATTTGGAACTCTGCGTAAAGATTTCCGTTGTCTCTTCTCTCTTATGTATTACTTGTATGTTCAACTATTTACTTATATCAAATGGACTCAGATATTTTGATTTTATACTTTGGGTATTAATCCAGTACTATCTTACGCTGTTGCTTTAACAGTTCTAGGTTTGGTCATTGGGAGCTTGAAATATTTTACCACACTCTCTTTCTCACTTGCATGGTTTCTGATGAGAAGTCTACTGTAATTCATATTCTTGCTCCACTATAAACAAAGTGTTTTTTTCCTCTGGCTTCTTACAAGATTTTCTCTTCTCTTATTTACTTGTTTATGTTCACTTTGAAGATAATATATTTAAGTGTATTTTTTGGCATTTATCCTACTTGGTGCCTCAGAGCTGCCTGGTTCTGTGGTTAATTGTCATTAGTTTTAGGAAG
This sequence comes from Rhinopithecus bieti, assembly GCF_001698545.2. Taxonomy (NCBI): domain Eukaryota; kingdom Metazoa; phylum Chordata; class Mammalia; order Primates; family Cercopithecidae; genus Rhinopithecus; species Rhinopithecus bieti. Next base: position 1,375,366 of record NW_016805922.1, read on the forward strand.
TTCTTGGCCATTATTGTGTCAATTATCTCTTTCACTCTGCTTTCTGTTCCTTCTCCTACTGGCTTTCCCGTTTCAGTTATATTACTCTTTTTGACATCGCCCCATAGTTCTTGGAGGTTCTGGTTTTTTATTTCTTTGCATTTCAATTTGAGAAATTTCTGTTGACCATTTTTAATCGTAGTTATTGTTGCCTCAGTCTGGGTCAGTCTGCTTTCAAGCCTACCAAAGGCATTCTTTGTTTCTGTTACCAGGTTTCTGATGTTTGGCATTTCCTGTTGCTTCTTTCTTAGAGTTTCCATTTCTTTGCTTGTATTGCCCACCTGCTATTTCCCTTTGATCTTTGAAATTTACTCAGTGGTGACATCACCTGCTAACTCAAAATTAAGGCTCAAAGCATAAGCAAGTGGGCTGGAAAGATGGGATGTAGGGTCCCTGAGCTTGGATCTGTTGTTCAATTCTATTGCTCTCTAGATTGTAACTTGGGACAAGTCTCTTAACTTTCTCCTAATTTCTATTATCTCACTCTCTAAAATAAAAGTGAAAACATCTATATCTTAACCCCGCGAGAGGATTAAATTAACTTATGAATGTGACAGAGTGCTCTTCAACTCCAAAGTTCCGTGGAAATATTGACTCGTATTATAACATCACATTCTCCTTCCCTGGAAGAGATAGATCAGAATAATAGACCCACTCAATTTTGATAGTAAATTTTCTCTCAGTGTTCATATTTTTCATTCTCATGGTGAGTACATAGATTTGAGCAGTAGCTTAGTTTGTTAATCTTTGTCTTAACATATTTGACTAAGAAGATTTTCTTTTCTTGCAAGCTGAGAAATGGAAAATTAGAAAACTGTAAGACCTCAGACTTAAAACAATGGGCAGTGGAGGAAACATAAACTTAATGTGAATACCGTGGAGGTGTAGCAAAAGTCAGATTATTGAAAAGAAAAAAATTACTGCCTGAAAAGAAAACGTGTTTGTATGTTTTTGGAAGACTTGCTAGTCCCAAATTTACCTTCTGGCTGAACGGTTTTATGGTGCGGAGATGAATTTTCTTTGCTACTTTTAACTAGTTATCTGACTTTGATCTTCAACTCAGCTCCATTCTGATCAAAACTAAAATTTCTAGCTTACAAGCAATAAATGAGAACTGTGTCCATAAATCTAATGCTGCACTTGAGGTGACAATGATGTGACAAATCTTTCTTCACAGCTTGAGTTGACTGTTCTATTTGGTCATAGTTTTCATGGACTTATGTTAGTATTTGTATATTTCTACTCCATCTCACTTTTGATAAAAAGAGTATTAGAATACAGAGGTGTGTGCGTGCGTGTGTGTGTTTATATGTGTATGTGTGCATGCAGGCATGAATATGTACATTGGAAGGCAAAATTGGCATCACCCAAGCATTAAAATTCCCTCTTTCATCTTTCAATTGTGTCCCAAAGAACTGTGTTTATGCCTCAATATACCAACTCTTAAACGTGACTACCCATCCCCCTAGAAAAATGCATGTAAGGTTAGAGATGACCTCAACTTTTATTTGGCATACTATTAGAGGATCTAAAAACATGTTTTGTATATAACAAGTGCTAATTAGTGTGTCTATGTTGTTTATCATATACCTTTGTCTATTATAATTTCATAAAAACAGAATAAAACAAGGACTATGTAGGGCAAACCAGGATGTATGGTTACCCATCAACATACATTTGTTGATTCTGAACTGAATCTAGTCTTTCCCATGGCTAATTTTTTTTTCTCAGAGCTTAGTGAAACAGCCTGGTCAAAAGAAAAAACATTGTACTTGATTGCAATAATAATGTGAATTAACTTTGATTGAGCCCCTATGTTCCAGGTTCATCTCATTAAATCCTCACCACAACACTATGAGATAGATGTGGCTATATTTCTCCTCTTATTGATGAGGAAACTGAGGCTCTCAGATGTTGAGTAACTCTCTCAAGATTGCACCACTAGGTTCACAGTGCTGGCTCCAGATTCAGAGTGCCCAGGTTTGAATCTCAAATACAAAATTGACATGGAATCATAGTTCAAAAAATATCATGGGCATCGATGAAACAATATATTTAGAAAGTTTTGCAAATGATAAATTACTCAAATGTGAATTGTATGCCAATGTGTAGTTCTTTGCAGGATATAGTGCCAGAGCAGTGGGAGGTGACTTTATCCCCAAGGAAATTTGGCAAAGTCAGGAAACATTTTCAGCTGTCACAAACAGGAGGGGGGATTGTTATTGGCATCTAGTGAATAGAGGCTAGGGACACTGTTATACATCCTATGATGCACAGGACGCCCTCCCATAATAAAGAATTATCAAGCCTCAAATGTCAACCATGTCAGGGTTGAGAAACCACCGTGCTGTAAAAATACAGATTAAGAAAATGTGAACCTTGGCTTTTAAAAGCTCACGGCTTAACTGGGGAAATAGACACATAGGTAGATATGAAAAATACAATGCAGGGGCTGAGGGCAGGGACTCATATCTATAATCCCAACACTTTGAGAGACCTAAGAGGGAAGATTGCTTGAAGCAAGGAATTTGAGACCAGCCTAGGCAACAAAGCAAGAATCCTGTCTCTACAAAACAAAACAAAACAAAACCATGCAGGGTTCAGCAGAAGTGGTTCAGTAGAGTTGGAGAAATTCAGATGAAGAGAGGGAAGGGATATAGCACATCCTGAGCTATTTAAGGGCTGTAATGTGAAAGAAAGAGAGAGGGCTTTTTATATGTAACCCTAAGTGGTAGATATATTTCAGCTTCAGAAAAGATGAGCCAATAAGCTCCTTGCAGGTATGAAATGTGTGTGTCTCTTCAACAGTTACATCGTCATGTCTAGAACAGTGCCTGACAATGGAGTAAGGCTTAATAAATGATTGTTGAATAATAGTTACATAGGTAAATGAATGTACTCCAGCATCCAAGGGCAAGTTTTGAAAGTTAGGATTGAGTCCCATCAGAAGATTATCTGATTTTATGACAGTAATTCTCCGGGATTTGGGAAAGAGAGCTCTTCTCTGTGGCTAGTTGCCATCTGAGGTTTGCAGGAAGGAGAGAAAATGGAGCCTCTTTTCTGCATCAGAAAAGATTGTGAACAAAGGTGTAGGCTTTAGCAACCTAGAAGTGTGGACTTCTTCTAACAAAATGAGCCCTCTATGAAATTCTGGAAAACAAAAGAGGAACATAGATGAGTGACCCACTTGGGGTAGGTATGATAATAGCAGCTGTTCCTCTTTTGTCAATTTGTCTTCTGTGTAGGATATATGTGTAGCTGGAATAAGCCATGAATAAACACACACACATGCACACACATATAAAAATAAATTATTTTCTGTGGTTATTATTAATTAGTCATCATATGAGGTATGGTAAATGGAAACTCTAAAACATTCTTCAGCATTTACCTTTCATCTTTCTCAAATAATTGTTATCAAACAGAAAAAATAGAACAGTGGATTTAATAAATATTTCATGGAAAAAAGTTAGATGGCTGTATTTATAAAATTTACCCACTGAAATTATAGTATCTGTGTCCACTTAATATCCTCAAAGCCCCTGGGTTTTCATTAACTCGTATCTTTGAATTTTTGGAATGTGTGGGATACTACAGTAATATATTTACAATGTGCAAAGATGACTTGCTGATTGCCACACTGAACAGGAGCCTGGAGGCATGTCAAACTTTGATGTGAGCTGGTGTTTTCTGTATTGTCCAAGTTTCTATTATACCTAAACGATCAAAGACTGCTCTTGTCTTTCTCAATGTGCAGCAGAAGACTGTATTTTGTTAAAAGATCAGAAATAAATGAAAATTAAAATGTCTAGGTTTTGACAGGTTTGAGCAATATGGTGATTAGTGATTCCAATTCTGCAGAAAGTTGTCATTTTCTGCATTTTACTACTTATTTCATGTAATGCTAAAATACTACTGGCAGTAGTAGTATTTAATTTAAAATGATTCAGAATTCCCAAATTTAGTAAATGAGTGAAACTAAATATTTAATGTATTTCAAAATATAAATTTATAAGCACTTTGAAATGCAGGTAAAATGTAAATTGATGAAAATACTAATGTTATATAAGCACTATACTTATCATATAAAATACTAGCCATACTGCTTTGTGGTATCCTTCAACTTCAGTCCTCAGCCATTTTGATTTCTGTCTCCTGGTTGACCTTAGGGGTAGTCTTGGCCCTTAGTTCTTCTCTTCCCTTAGCCTTGGTGGAGATAGCTGCATGCTTTACGAGGCTTCCCTCACCAGCTTCTTTTTCAGTCTTGATGATGAAAATTGTGATGATGATGTTGATTGGTATTGTTGCTATTATTATTAGATAAGACATTAAGGGAAGATGGAAGAAATCAGGAGAGTTGTAGGAGCTCAGTGATATAAAGGGACTGGGTGAGTTCGTGGTAAGGGCATTGAAGATGAGCATGAGGAGGTTGGGAAAAAGAAGGAGAGGGACCAAAGAAAGGATCAAGAAAGGTAGAGAAAGTTACTGACTCATACTGAAATACTGTTATTACAGTAATAAAATTCCAGGCATTGCTATGTAAAAATAACGTAGATTGAGTTTGGTGCAAGTAAGATGTTATAGACCTGTTCTTTCTGGTCCTGTCTGCTAAGCACAACTACAAACCCTGGAAATGGTATAAGAGACAACCAAAAGAGAGCTCTGAAACATGGTCAGAAGCAGGTTAGCTGGTGCAGAGCCCTAGGTCCGGAGGAGCAACATAGTTTTGAAGCCCCTCACCCAACAGAAGAAAGCTATCACAACTGGCATTTCCTGACACCTGACCTAGCAACAGAAAACAGTTCAGGAACACTTTTTCCCCGTGGATTGGACAAAAGTCCTTTTGACACCATCAGGTGAGCCTGATACCACCTGCAAGTGAGATAGATTGAGAGCTCTGCCAGAAACAAGAAGCTGCTTCTCCTTCCCCACTGGCTGAAGACTCCCCTTTTATACCAAGAAATACACAGGAAAGGTGGGCAGAGCTGGCAAGAGAGGCTCAGGTACAGCAAGCTGCCCTGTCTAGAAAATACCTTTGTACCTGCAGGCCCAAGACTTTTCTCCTGACCCCAAAACTCCAGGAAGGCACAAAGAACCAGAAAAAGGAACCCAGTTACAACAGATGGCCTAGTCCGGGAAACCTCTTTCAAGGGCCAAGACTCTACTCCTATGCTCATAGTCACTGGTGGTCAGAGAGCAGGCTGGTAAAGGAGATTCCCCTCACACCATCTCCCATTGAGAAACACCTGGTGGCCCAGCCTGGGGAACCTCCTTTTTGCCCCACTGGGGCAGCACCATCAGGGACTGGAAAGGGCACTGTCATCAACCACATAAACCAAGCATATCAAAATAAAACTACAGAAACTCTAAAAATTAAGCTTTTGGCCTGGCATGGTGGATCACACCTGTAATCCTAGCATTTTGAGAGGCCATTGCACTGTATCACTTGAGGTCAGGAGTTCGAGACCAGCCTGGCCAACATGGTGAAACCCTGTCTCTACTAAAAGTACAAAAATTAGCCGGGCTGGTGGCAGACTCCTGTAGTCTCAACTACTTGGGAGGCTGGCTGAGGCAGGAAAATCGCTTGAGCCCAGGAGGCAGAGGTTGCAGTTAGCCAAAACTGTGCCACTGCACTCCAGCCTGGGTGACAGAGTGAGGCTCTGTCTCAAACAAACAAATGAACAAACGAGCAATCAGAAAAACTTCCACTGAAAAAGAAGCTTACAAAAATTAGGCCAAGATCTGTGTGCAAAATCTGAACTGGGTGACTGAGCTAATATAAAATATATAGAACCCATAGCCTCTTAACATAAGAGACAAAATGTCTAGCATATACTGAAAATTATCTATCATAGCAACAATCAATAAAACTGCAAACTGAATGAGAAAAGACAACTGACACCAATAACAAGAATTACACATTGGAATTATCTGACAAGGATGCTAAGGCAGAAATCATAAAATACTTCAACAATCTACCACAAACTATCTTGAAATAAACTAAAAAATGGAAATTCTCAGAAAAAATAGAAGTTATAGGAGATAATTAAAAAATTACAGAACTGAAAACTGCAATTAAAAAAATCAAAACCTTCTGAATGGGCTAAGCAGTAGAGTGGAGGATAGAATCAGTTAAGTTGAGTACAGATGCACCCAATCTGAACTAAAAGAGAAAACAGACTAAAGAAAGGTATGAATTGAGCTTTAGAAATCTGTACACTAAAAACAAAAGATCTAATATTTTATCATTGGAATCTCAGAAGGAGAGGAGAAAGAGAGTGATGCTGAATGATTGGTCAAAGGAATAGTTGTTGAAAACTTTTCTAATATGGCAAAGACATAAATCTACAGATCCAAGAAATTGAGTAAACCTCAAACAGGATAAACCCAAAGAAATCCACATACCAAAATACAGCTTAATTACACGTTTGAAAGCTAAATACAAAGAAAAAACACTGAATGCAGCCAGGGAGAGATAGAATGCATGGCCTACAAGGAATGCATGACCTACAGTAGATTTCTTGTCTTAAACTATAGATGCCAGAGGAAATGGCAGAACGTATTTTGAAGTGTTGAAAGAAAGGAATTGTCAATTGTGAATTCTATGTCCACTGAAACTCTACTTCAGGAATAAAAAGAAAATGGAACCATTCTCAGATAAAGGAAAATAGAAAGAATAAAAATTTGTCACCGACAATTCTACCCTGAAATGTTATAACTAAGGAGGTTCTTTAAACTAAAATTACGAAATAAAAAAAAAAAAAAAGAATTTGGGGCAACAGGAAGGAAAAGGGAATGATGGAAAGAGCATAAATATGGACACTCACAATAGACCATTCTTTTCAACTATTTATTTGAACAATCATTCAGCATCACTGTCTTTCTCCCCTCTTTCTGAAAGTTCAGTGATAAAATATCAGATCTTTTGTTTCTGAAACCCAGATCTCTAAGGCTCTGTTCATGATTTTTTTTCAGTCTCTTTGCTCTTTTTGTTCAGATTGGATGGATCTGTACTCAACCTCACTAATTCTAGCCTCCACTCTACTGTTTAGCTCATTAAGCAGAAACATAAATCACCCTTGGTGATTGAAATAAAAATTGTAACATCATCTGATATTCAAGACAATGATATTTAAAAGTGGGAAAGATACAACCTTAATGAAAATGAGGTTTCTATACTTCATTTGATAAAATGGTAAATGGTGGTGAAATGTTGATATATGTAGCTTGCTGTAAGCAGTAGACTGTTAGATCATTGTGATATGTACATATGTATATATGGCATGTATATACATATATACATGTATGCATTAACATATAAACATTTGCATTTATGTATACATATATGAAGATATATAGTGTATATATACTATATTGTATACATAGTGAATTTAGTATATTTTAGTGTATATATAACATATATAGTATGTGTATATATAGTGCATATATATATGATATTAATACACAGCTATTAAAATGTTAACATAGAAAATAGTGACAACACTAAATGCTGAGGGGGATGCAGAGAAACCGGCTCACTCATACTTTGCTGATGGGAATGTAAAATTGTACAACCATTTTGGAAAATAGTTTGGCAGTTCTTATAAAACTAAACATGTAATTGCTGTATAACCCAGGAAATGCACTGTTGGGTATTTATTGCAGAGAAATGAACTTATGTTTACACAAAAATCTATACCTGAATATTCATAGCAACTCTATTTATAATTGTCCCAAACTGGAAAACAACCTAGATATTCTTCAATGGATGAATGGTTAAACAAATTATGGTATTATATATGATGAACTACTACTGAGTAGTAAAAGGAACAAACTATTGAGACACGCAACAGGATGTATGAATTTCCAGGGAATTAGGCTGAATTTAAAAAGTGAATCCCAACAGGTTATATACTACATTATTCCATTTATACAACATTTTTGAAATAAAAATAATTTAGAAATAGAGGGCAGATTAGTGGGGGCCAAGGGTAAGAGTTGTAAGTACGAAGGGTTGGGAAGGAGGTAGGTGTGGTTATAACAGCAACACAGGAATCCTTGTGGGGTTGAAATTGTTCAGTGTCTTTACTGTGGTGGTAGGTACACAAACCCACACACGTCGTAAAATTATATGTAACTGAATACACACACACACACACACACACACACACACACCAACGAGCATAAGTAAAACTTGGGGAATCTGAATAAGATTGGCGGATTGAGTCAATATTAACATCCCTGTTGGGATGTTATACTAGAGTTTCCCAAAATGTTACTATTGGAAGAAACTGGGCAAAGTGTGCGACATGATCTCTGTATTATTTCCCACAACTTGTGTGAATCTACAATTATCTCAATAAAAACCTTAATTGAAATTGATTTTTTCCAAAAAACATAGGTTATTAGAATATTCCCAAAGCAGGACTGCAAATATCAATATGGCTGGCATTTTGTATGGCAGGAACCCTGAAACATGGTAGGGATACAGTGTGATGAGATAGGTGAGAAGGTGGTGTTAGAGGTTGAGATCAGACTGGCAAATGAAGGCCGGTGACAAAGACTCCTGTATGTTTTGTGAAAGACACTGGATTTTATCTAGTAGGCATTAAATAGCCAATGGAGGGCTCCAAGCTGGGACAGGAGAAGGATGGAAGCAAGTGGAGGGACTCTTTTATGTAGATAATTACCTTAATATTGTGGAAAGGAAACAAACACAGATTTAAAAGACACTTTGACCTTCTAGCTGTATGTTCTTGGCAAGACATTTAATCTGTTTTATGCTTTGTTTTCTTAGCTGTCAGTTGAGTTAGAACACAATCCTCCAATTATTTTATAGTTTGTGTGAGGGTCAAAGAGCATCATGTGTACAAAAATCCTTTGTCAACTGTAGTATGCATTTCTCATCTAATGCATGAAGGTTGTCACACTGGCACATGTTTCCATGCTTCAATTAATATTCTATTATAGGCCAGGCATGGTGGCTCATGCCTGTAATCCCAGCACTTTGGGAGGCCGAGGCAGGCAGGTCATGAGGTCAGGAGTTCAAGACCCACAAGTTCGAGACCAGTCTGAACAATATGGTGAAACCCCGTCTCTACTAAAAATACAAAAATTAGCTGGGCATGGTGGCATGCACCTGTAATCCCAGCTACTTTGGAGGCTGAGGCAGGAGAATTGCTTGAACCTGGGAGGCAGAGGCTGCAGTGAGCTGAGATTGCGTCTTTGCACTCCAGCCTGGGTGACAGAGCAAGACTCTGTCACAGAGAAAAAAAGAAAGAAAGAAAGAAAAAAGATTCTACTATATATGTTAGATCTGACATCATATATAACATGGTCATTAATAAATGATTTGATGATTGTCTCATACATTAAATGACTTCACTTAATTTTTTTAAAAAATGTACAATGCCAGTACGAAGCCAGTTTTATTTCCCTCTTGTGACACTGGCATATCCCAGGAAACATTTGATTTTAAAGAAAATTAAAAGAATTCATCACGTCTCTCCCTTTTGGCTGCAAAAGTTTCCCTGCTCAGATTTTTCACTGTGCTGCAGTGAAGTTTCGTAAGGGTTGCCCCATCACAGCAAATGTATGTTGCTTATTTCCACACATAACAGATTATGCTTTCATTAACATCCCAGCTGCTGCATTTCTCTTCCAGCTTTTTAACTTCCGTAAATTCACATCTTTACATGTTCTCGTTATATAGATTAAGTTCCACAAAGCGACAGAAATGCAATTTGTTTTTAAAATTTCGAAGCAATTTTAATGTGGACAAAGCTGTATCTAAGACAATCACACTGAGAAGTTTGTTTCCTATGTTTTATTATCTACAAAGACTTTTTTCCTTAATGAAGTAGCATCACTATTCTCATCTCACCACGTTTGTTCATTTTCACTCCTCCATATCCTCTTTCTGTAAAATTAGGACTTTTCTTTTGAGGCTCACTTCCTTGGAAATCTGAGCTACTCTTTCCTGTGGATGACCCTTAATTCTGTACACTCAGATCTGGCCTTTCTCCTAGATGTTAATTAGACCTTTCTAACTTCTGCCAGGCATTTCTGCTTGGCTATCCCATCTTTCCATCAAATGTACCAGAAGGACCCCATATTACACTCAACACTCTGTTCTTTTCCCATCTTTCAAATAGCTCCTGTCCTTTAAGTGATCGATGCCACCTAGAGCTTCTGCTCCACTAAACCAGAGATACTAGAATTATCCTGGCATCCTTCTGCCTGTTGTTATCATTTCCAATCATTGAAAACCTCTTAATTTGCCCATCAGACAATTTCCCCAGCAATTTGTTCTCCTTGATCATTGTTGTTACATTATGCTATTACCATATATCTAAAGTGTTGCACTTGCTTTGCAACTCTTCCAACTTATCTTTGCTCTGCTAAAATATTTCCAATGCCTGCCACTCTGAAGCTCAAAATGTCATGGGTCTTTATTGCTTGTACCATAAATTTAAAGCTCTCTGACTAGCTGCAATAGGTTGTATTTGCTCTTTCCAATTCTTCACTTCCCATAACAGGAATATATCTCCCAGCCTTTGCAGTACCTCTCCATGTCAGCAGAGTATATACTTTTCCACTGCAATGATGTTGAACTTAACCATGTGACTTGTAGGGCCTGAGGGAACGGGAGTGAGCACGATGTAAACAGGGGTCTGCTGGCAAGGATTTCCTTTCTGTACTCTACCATAAGAAAAGCATGTCCCCAGCAGTCCTTATCATATTAGCCTGGCTGCAGAATGAAGACCTGCGAGTGACCGTGAGCTCAAGCCACAGTCTCAGGCAGAGCTGCTGGCACTGACCCAAACGCTCATGACTGAGAAAAAAAAAATGAATTCCTTGTTGTAAACCTCTGGGATTTGGGAGTTGTTGGTTACACAGTATTACTACAGCCCTAATAAATGACTGTCCTGACATTCGAGGACTCAAATGCTCTTTCTCATCTTTTGAACACTCCCACACATGGGAATGCTTACAGCTGGTAAAGTGGTCTCTGTAACATGCCCCCTTCACATTTTTTGACCATTTTCCTCACCTTTTGCTCTTTCACTGGTTCTTCAAGTTCCAATATCTTTCTTCTTCTGTCATTTTTGCTGCGATGAACACAACTCCTAGGGATGTTTCCCTTCTTCAGACTCCTTAATGTTCACATCTCTTATTTCACAACTCAAACTTTGTCTGATATTCTTAGTTCTCTAGAAGCATACATCAGACCACATTAGTGCCCTTTTTAAAATCTCCCAAGAGATACCTCTGTCCTCAGGATGGGGAACAAGATTCTTACTAGAACCCACACAGTGCCAGCCTCATTTCTTGTTGTCTCCCTACTCATAAGCTCTCCTCCAGCCATGTTGGGCAATTTTCATTTCCTGGAACACATTGTACTATCTTCACTTTTGGATGTTTGTGCATTCTGTTCCTTACATTTGAATCACTTTTTCCCCTGCCTCTGTCCCCTCAACACATACTTGAATCCAGACAGTTACCATAGTATGCCAGGCATTACATTGCAAAGCCTCTTTCTTCCTCTCCATAGCTAGATCATGTCCCTTGTCTCAGTCAAGATGGGCTGCTCTGTGCTGCAGACACAAATCAGAACCCAGAGCCTTGGTGGCTTTACCAGCAAAACAGAATTTCTTTCGCTCATGTCCAACAAGTCAATTTCAGGGAGGATGGGGATGCTCTACTTCACTCGCACACTCACCTACAGGTTGAGAGGAGCTCTGCCACGCTGGAGCTGCACCAACTAGAACTTATGATTCTACTCTTCTTCTGGACCACAGCCCCAACTAGCTCCAAGGCCGCGACTTCAAAGCCAGGGATGCTTGGAAGCTTAGTGGGTCTCTTAGAATACTTGGAGATCACTAGCTATCTTCACTACATGTTTCCCAGAAGTGCTTCTGTGAATGTCCAGGTCTTATCCTTTATCACACACAGCATCATGGCATCTTCTCATGTTGTCTGTGTCTGTATGAACTTAAAGATCCTGAGGGCAGACACTGTACCTGATTTCATGTCATCTTTTCAGGAGCAAATTCAGAACCTGACACATAAGAACTGGTGGAGAATTATCCTTAGAATAGATACTGAATCTTCGTGTCTTTCTGCTCTCCAAGAAGATGGCCTGCTCCTTGATGACAAGAGCCACCTCTGATCCCCCCCATCCAGTCAACATCTTCCAGAAAACAGACCATCAATGTGGATTTGCAGCATATATTGTGATTGTTTAGCATAATTTTCCAACAGCTAGTTATGTGTGGCCATACATAGATATTTCTGTAGCTCATATTTTAATACCTTTCCTGTCATTCTACATTACATATGTGGAAGACCTTTAACCCAGCTTAGTTTATACATAATAAGTACAAAAGGGAAAAAAGAAAGCTTCATTTCGTCACCTCTTTGGGGACTTCTTCAGTCTTTTTCCAGATGTGGAATCCAGATTGTGTTATTTTCTTTCCAGATTGGGCCTAGGAGTCATACTTCAAGAGTTAGCAAAGCCTCAAGAATCATCGAACTCTTTTCTCCTCTTCAAAACTGGCCTTCTTTTCTCTGAACATTAATGTATCTCTCTGCTGTGCAACAAACTACCTCAAAACCTAGCACTTTCAGACAGCAAACACTTATCAGTTTCTGAGATCAGAAATCAAGGAGTGGCTCACGTCGGTGGTTCTGGCTCAGTCTCTCATGGGGCTGCAGTGGAGGTGCAGAACCTGATGGGGCTGACGACTCACTTCCAAGCTTGCTGGTGCAGCTGTTGTCAGAACTCAACTCCCTGCCACATGGGCCTTTCCATAGAACGCTTATAACACAGCAGCTGGCTTCCCCCAGAGTAAGTGATTCAAGAGAACAAGCCACCAAGGCCGGGTGCGGTGGCTCATGCCTGTAATCCCAGCACTTTGGGAGGTGGAGATGGATCGATCACCTGAGGTCAGGAGTGTGAGACCAGCCTGACCAACTGAGTGAAACCCCGTCTCTATGAAAAATACAAAAATTAGCCAGGCATGATATGATGGTGGGCGCCTGTGATCCCAGCTACTCTGGAGGCTGAGGCAAGAGAATTGCTTGAACCTTGGGGGCAGAGGTTGCAGTGAGCTGAGATAAAAAAGAGAAAGGAAGCCACCAAATTGGAGCCACACACCTTTTTATAATTTGGTCTCTGAAGTCATCCATTGTATCCTATTCTGTAGAAGTAAATCACTAAGTCCAGTCCTGGAAGGGCAATTAGGCTGTCTCTCGAAGGAAAAAGTAGGAAGTTTTGCATGTACAGTCATGCACTGCATAATGACGTTTTGCCAATGATGGACCACATATATAATGGTGGTCCTATTAGATAATGGAACTGAACCATTCCTGCTGCCTAATGACATTGAGGCCACCACAACATCATAGTGCAAGACATTCATTATGTGCTCATGGTGATGCTGGTGGAAACAAACCTACTGTGCTGCCAGTTGTACAAATGTCTAGGCCATACAATTATGTACAGTGCATAATACTTGAAAATAATAACAAATGACTATGCTACTAGTTTATGTGCTTAATATATTTTTATCATTATTTTACAGTGTACTCCTTCTATTTATTTTTAAGGAAAAGTTAGCCATGAAACAGCGTCAAGCAGGTCTTTAAGTGGTTTTCCAGAAGAAGACATTGTTGTCTTAGGAGATGACAGCTTCATGCATGTTATTGCCCCAAAGACCTTCCTGAGAATTAAGATGTGGAGGTGGAAGACAGTAATATTGATGATCCTGACCTTGTGTAGTCCTAAGCTAATGTGTGTTTTTATGTGTTAGTTTTAGCAAAATGTTTAAGATGTAAAAAATAAATAAAACTTTTAAAAGAGAAAAAAGCTTAAAGATTAAGGATATAAAAAAGAGAATATTTTGTATGGCTGTACAATCTGTCGTTTAGGCGAAGTGTTATAAGAAAAAAAGTCAGAAGTTTAAAAAATTTTTAAATTTATAAAATAAAAAAGTTACAGTGAGTTAAGGTTAATTTGTTATTGAAGAGAGAAAATATTTTTTATAAATTTAATGTGAATTTTAAGTGTAAATTTTAAATTGAAATTTATTTTTACCATAATAGATTCAAGTGAAGTCTCTGTTGCATCTGATTTGGCATAAGTGTACAGAGTTTACTAAGTCTACAGTAGTGCACAGTAATGTCCCAGGCCTTCACATTCACTCACCGTTTACTCAATGACTCACCCAGGGCAACTTCCAGTCCTACAAGCTCCATTCGTGGTAAATGCCCTAAACAGGTGTACCATTTTTATACCTTTTATATGGTATCTTTATTGTATCTTTTCTATGTTTAGCTACATAGATCCTTACCATTATCTTCTAGTTTGTTTACAGTATTCAGTAGAGAAACATGATGTACAGGTTTGTAGACTAGGAGCAATAGGCTGCCCCATACCGCCTCGGTGTATAATGGGCTATGCCTCTAGGTTTGTAAGCACACTCTGAGATGTTCACACAACAACAAAATCACCTGACCGCACATTTCTCCGAATGTAGCCCCATTGTTTAGCAAGGCATGACTGTATTTTTAAACGACACACTATCCCATGGACAAACTTTGGAGGCGAATGCCATTTTCATAGCCCCATCTCCCATGGTTGCTGAGGCAAACGTATCCCTGTGTCTCCTCCCTTCACCTCCCTGGCTTCAGGGTGTTTATTTCCAGTCACCAAAGTGAAATGAATAACAAAGATTTAACATCAATAAGATGCAAAAATAATGGGTAAATTTTGTAAGTGTCTAAGCATTCTGGAAGCCATTGAGCAGTCTGTGGTCCAGACCTTCTCTCTTAGGTGGACATTTCATCAACCTTGGGCTTCAGTTTTTATTTCTGAGGTTGAGCTCAGGAGAAGCTGTAGTGCATCCTTGAGACCCACCATTTCCTGGGTTATGATGTAATTCTTGCAGGAAGACCCCTCTCTTGTTGGCATGGTCCTAGATGTGGACAGTGCTAATGCAGGGGGCTAGAGGTCCTGGAATTGCCCCTTTGCCTCAGCTGAGACTCTGTCATCCGGGGGCCCTGAGGGCCAAGTAGCATCATCTTGGTTTCCACGAAGAAGCATATTTTTCTAATGACTCCTCAGTCTTTGATATTCTATGTAGAGGTTTTCCCAGGTCAAAAAGGGGAAAAAATGGAATGAAAGAGTGTGGGGCTGAGCAGAGAGAACAAAATGCCACCCCTGATATTTATCTTGATGCTTAGGGATCTTTCCATATGCATATATTTCCTTCTTCTGCACTCTCTAGCATCATCCTCATGAAGCCCTAGCACCACAGTGAGAAGGAAAACTTCTTGTGTGCTTCTAACAAAGAGCAACATGGCATACTGGAGACAGTATGAGCTTTGAAATCAGACAGACACTGGTCCAAAACCAGCTCTACTGCTTTGTTTCTGAACTTGGAGAAGTTATTTAACCTCCCTGATCTCCCAGTTTCTTGATCATTACATAAGGATAAAGTGAGGATTGAATGAAACAACATACAGAGAAAAATATTAGGTTGGTGCAACATAATTGCGGTTTTTGCCATTACTTTTAAACCAACCTAATAAAACATGTCAGGCATACAATAAGCATCAACCAATGTTCATTCAGCAAATGAATGAATGTTCTTCAGAGCTACCTGGAATCCCTATGGAAGATACTGATGGAATATTGTGATCCTGAATGTCTTTCTCTTGCTTGTAGAAACTGACAAGGAGCTGGTTTATATACTTCTAAGGCAGCATGTTGCTTGGTATTACATGATTTGCTGAGTTCCTTGAATGCATTCTCTTGGAAGATTTTCATTTGTGGCAAACAGAAATGCAATTCATCTTGTATTTGAAAACTCTGACAACAAAATGTGAAGAAAACCGAAAGGGTGTTTTTTTTCTTTAAATTATCTCGTATTTTAAATAAGCTTCTAAGAAATCAGATCTTGCTTTCTACGAAGAAGCATTTTTCTCTAATGACTCCTCAGTCTTTGCTATTCTGTGTGGAGGTTTTCTCAGGCAAGGAAGGGGGAGTGTGGAATGAAAGAGGGTGGGGCTGAGCAGAGAGAGCAAAATGCCACCCCTGATACTTATCTTGATGCTTAGGGAACTTTGCATATGCATATATTTCCTTCTTCTGCGCTCTCTATGCAGATAACTGCCCCAGCCTGATGGATGGCACAATGCAATCTGCTTCTCTTGCTTTCTCTCCCACTAGAGATGTGTGGTTTCACCTTAATATATTCAAGGGAAGTCTTCACTGCATCTGGATTGGCATTTATAATTATGCACTGTGAAAATATAATGTAAGGGGAGAGTATAACTTTTCTTCCCAGATTACGCAGAAGAGTTTAATGTGTTCATGTGCTCAGATACCCACACACAAGGAGCAACAGATCAAGCTCTGCTTGACTTCTTCTGTATAATAATCATGTTCTGTGAACTTAAAAAATGTGCAATATTTTGTTGTGTACTGCACAGAACCTCTGCAATATTCCCAACTATTTTTTCTTTGGTTATTTTCCAAGTGATTATATGTTTTCAACAGCACTAATTGCACCAAGGTCTAATAGATTGTAATTCATATATTTAGACCTTCCTTCCTGAGGCTGAAGGAAGTAAACAGCAGACACCTTAAAGTAGAGAGGCTTACACAATGACCAGTGGAATCTTAAAAAAAAAAAAAAAAAAAAATCAATAGCTGTTTATACATTACACAATCCAACAGCCAGATAACTGTATGGGCAGATAATTTTATCTTCCTAAATACATATTCTGTCATCATGTTCTTTAAGTTATTTGAAAGAAAACAAGAGCAGCTCATCTACAATAACTAGAATTATTCCAGTAATTAACAAGCAGACCACAAATACAAAGTGTCAAAAGACTTTTTCTGTCTTTCAGGGATTTTTTGTCTAATAATATGTACCTCCTGACATCTCTACTGATCTGAACAAAATGAAATGAATTAAAACCTTAGTACAAGAAGCTTAAATGAGATAAAAATAGGACTTTCAAAACTGAAGGTTGTTACTGTATGAACATTTATTGTTTGTGCAATCCTTGCTCCCTTATTTATATAAAAACTATTCCTTACCTTTTCTTGGGGAAACCATTCCTTGCACACTCTTAACTCAGGTGATTTAAGGTTCACCGGTTCCCTCAGGTGGGTCCAGATTGGTTTCAGCCAATTATAATATCCCATTCCCCTGACCACGGTGATTGGCTTGGGACGGGCACACGGCCTAACTCTGGCCAGTGAGCATCATACCCAAGACTTATCCTTGACTATTGTGGAGTGTGCAGTGCTTTAATCTCACTGGTTGGGAAGCTGAGAAGAGGTAAGGTCTGGAGCTGCAGCAACTACGTTGAGAACAGGAGGAGAGCCTGGGTGAGAAAGAAATCACATGGGGAGAGCAGAGCCGATCTCAGAGACAGAACGGATTCTTGAGAAATCATTTGGTCCACTATCTGAAGTTGAATTTAGATACACTGTTAGCCTTGGAGTTTCCTGGTTCAGAAGTCAAGGAATTTCTGTTTCACTCAAGGAAGATTCAATTTCCTGCCACTGGCAATTTGGAAGACATCTCTTTTAAAATAATTTTATTTTAATTATTATGGTTATATAATAGGTGTATATATTTATGAGGTATGTATGATTGAGCCAGGCTATTGGGGGAACGAGCCCCAAATATTTCAATGTAAGTTCTTTTCTAGTTTCCCTAAGTGTCGGCCAGTCTGAGAAATAAAGAGAAAGAGTACAAAGAGAGGAATTTTACAGCTGGGCCTCCAGGGATGATATCACATATTGGTAGGACCATGATGACGACCCCAAGCTGCAAAACCAGCAAGTTTTCATTAGGGATTTTAAAAGGGGAGGAGGTGTATGAACAGGGAGTAGGTCACAGGATCACATACTTCAAAGGGCAATGAAGATCACAAGGCAAGGTAAAATTAGAATTACTGATGAGGGTCTATGTCCTGCTGTGCACGTATTGTCTTGATAAACATCCTAACAGGAAACAGAGTTCCAGAGCTGAGAACTGGTCTGACTAGAATTTACCTGACTGGAATTTTCCAATCCTACTAAGCCTGACCAGGGCATACTTTAGTCCTTATCTCAACCGCATAAGACAGACACTCCCAGAGTGGCCATTTAAAGACCTACCCCCAGGAATGCATTCCTTCCCCAGGGTTATTCCTTGCTGGGAAAAGAATTCAGCGATCTCTCACCTACTTGCACATCCATTTATAGGCTTTCTGCAAGAAGAAAAATATGACTCTACTCTGCCCGACCCTGCAGGCAGTCAGACCTTATGGTTATCTTCCCTTGTTCCCTGAAAATCGCTGTTATTCTATTCTTTATTAAGGCGCGCTGATTTCATATTTTTCAAACACACATGTTTTACAATCAATTTGTGCAGTAGTGTTCCTGAGGTGACATACATTCTCAGTTTATGAAGATAATGTGATTAAGAGATTAAAGTAAAGACAGACATAAGAAATTATAAGAGTATTATTAGGGAAGTGATATAAAATCCATGAAATTTTCACAATTTATGTTCAGAGATTGCAGTAAAGGTGACATAAGAAATTATAAAAGTGTTAATTTTGGGAACTGATAAATGTCCATGAAATCTTCACAATTTATGTTCTTCTGCTTCGGGTCCAGTTGGTCCCTCTGTTTGGGGACCCTGACTTCCTGCAACACCAGGCACCAAGAGGACTAGTGCTGGCCCTTTGCACTGGGGAGTGGGGTCCCATATTTTGATGGGCGGACATTTATCTTTGATGAAAGATGGTCATCAAAGTGATGGCTTGTTTGGTTTGGACTAACTGGCATTCCAAGGTCCCTCTCCATGCAATAATTTCAACCTGATTTTCTTCTACTGATTATTTAATTGCAGTTTAGATTTTAGTAATTCTCTCAACATGTTTTCTAGTTTATCTTTTCTCTTTTTTTGTAAAAGTAAATTCTGGCCACTGATTACCAATATTAACCATAACATATTTTCATTCTTTTTTTTTTTTTTTTTTTGGAGACGGAGTCTCGCTCTGTCGCCCGGGCTGGAGTGCAGTGGCTGGATCTCAGCTCACCGCAAGCTCCGCCTCCCGGATTTATGCCATTCTCCTGCCTCAGCCTCCCGAGTAGCTGGGACTACAGGTGCCTGCCACCTCGCCCGGCTAGTTTTTTGTATTTTTTAGTAGAGACAGGGTTTCACCATGTTAGCCAGGATGGTCTCGATCTCCTGACCTCATGATCCGCCCATCTCGGCCTCCCAAAGTGAACATATTTTCATTCTTAAAATCTTATCCAAGCCTCAAGTGAAAGGGGAGATTTCATTTCAACAGCTTCTACCATATTGTCTTTTTATCTTCTTCTTTCCATTTCCAAGTTTCCCTGCCAAATTTAATAATCGGCTTTGTGACTATATTGCAAATCTTCTTTAATGTTCTTTACTGTGATAAATTTCAATCTCTTAACTTCAGGATTCATTCCCCTTCTGGGCTAATGAGATTTTCCAGGTATTTAAAATGATTCACCTGCTTGACTAGCTTATTATCCACCACTCTATATTTTCCCACCCCT
Source organism: Rhinopithecus bieti (assembly GCF_001698545.2). Classification (NCBI taxonomy): domain Eukaryota; kingdom Metazoa; phylum Chordata; class Mammalia; order Primates; family Cercopithecidae; genus Rhinopithecus; species Rhinopithecus bieti. Next base: position 1,395,011 of record NW_016805922.1, read on the forward strand.
CCCAAAGATCCACAACTCTTTATAGATATTGCCACACTTATATTCAGGCTGTTTTAAAAATTGTCATGGTTTAAATTTCTCGGCTAGTTGTTTCCAGGGTTCATACAATGTTGTAGCATTGGCAGATAAATCTTTGAACAATTCAAGGCCAATTTTTAAATCTTTCATTTAATAATTCTTTCCCCCATCCTCAAAATGCACATGCACGTGCTCTCTCCCTCTCTCCCCCCACACATTTATTATTCTTGTTTTACAATTAAAAAATAGGTTTCTTAGACAACTGCTCACTCCTCTCCTCCCTGTGCCTGGAAGCCCTAATGTTTCTCTCGTTACTTATCATAGAACTTCCAGTCTGTGAATGGGCCAGATGGGATCTAGAAATGCCATTTTTCCCCATCTCTCTGCCTCTATGCAAATCATGACTTAAATAAATCCAAAAAGAAGCCAACTCCTATGTTCTTTAAAGGGCCTCAGGAAAAGAAATACAAAATCTTCCTTGGGGAACTATTTCAGTTTTATGACACTTTCATTTTCTGTTGGCTCTTCTATCTCCCTCGACTAGTAAGAACACTTTCCTCTCCTGACTTCTATGTCTTGTACCTCTCTGTACATTTCTCAGCTCTACCATTGGTTCTGTGTCTTTGGTCTACTTCTGAAATGTAGGCACATCCTTCAAGAGCACACTATATATCGGTATGGAGTACCCCATCCAAATTTCCTTCTTTCAGTTGAATATACCCAACAAGGTATTTCATTGGTACCTCAACTCAATATGTTCAAAGAAAAATCCATCAATTTTCTACTCTCCTTGCCCCTCAAAAGCAAGTTTGTTTGTCCGCCTCTGTTTTTGCTTTAGTCAGTGGTTCCACCTTCATCCTAATTGCTCTGGCTGGACACCTGGGGTATCTTTGACACCTCTATTTCCTCACATCACCTCCTACGATGTATAATATGAGCCAGGTAGTGTCATTTCCTCAAGTACTCTACCTTTATCTTAACTCCACCTAGGACAGGTGCTCCAATGGCTGCTTAGCTGGTTCCATTGCCTCTAACTATTTGCTCCTGAAATGCATTCTCCATATTGTTGCCACAATGATCTGCCTAAAACAGACATTATATAATGTTGGTTTTCTGTTCAAAAGCCATCAATAACTCCCCATTGCCACATACTGAAATCAAACTTCTTGGCATGGCATTCAAAGTCATTTATATTTTGGCTTCAAGTTTATGCAGTGCGTACTTTGCACTACAGGATTCTGATCTCCACTGCTGCATAGTTTGGTGCAGACTTTAGGAACCCAGACTTGACATTATGTAGATCTGGATTCTGATTTTAGCTCAGCTACTTACTGTCTAACTTGGGCAAATCTCATAGTTTCTCTAAGCCTTGGTTTCATAAATGAAGATAATAACTGCCTTCTAGAGTTGTAAGGATTAAACTAGATGATGTCTGTAAAGAAATAGCACAATAGCTGAGACTTGTGCAGCACTCAGCAGGTGATCATTGCTGTTACCATGATTGCTGTTGTTACTCTTGTGCAGCAGTATAATAATAATAATAGTTGTTACCAACTTGGCCTCTGAAGTCAGCAGGCCAACTCTACCTCTTCCTGGCTATGTGGCTACTGGAAAGTTGCTCAACCTCTCTTTGCCTCATCTGTGAAATGGAGGAAATAATCATAGCTACTCCATATGGTTTATTTGGAAGAACTAAATTGACCAGTACAGAGCAGCATTTGAGACACGGTAAAGCACTACAAAAATGGTGGTCTTGATCTTGTCATTTTCAAAACAGTCATGCAGTCAGACATCTATGCTTTTGTGCATGCTGTTTTGTGACATAGGAGCCCACTCATTTCTATCTGTCTTAGCATGGGTTCTTAGCTCTCTTTTTACCATGAATCTACCTGGCACCTGGTAGAGTCTATTCACATCCTGTCAGAATAAAATTTTAAATCAATAATTAAAAATTCATAATTTTACAAAGAAAACTAATTATATTTAAAATGGTTAACAAACTAAAGAAAACTAAAATAACTAAACTTGTGATATGGCAATAGATGTGTTTTTAATAGACACATTAAATAGCAAGATCCAATAATTAATCTAATAATTACTGTTGTTTTAAAATAGTGATTAGCATAAATAATATTTCAGTTATCTGCAATAGTAGTAGCATGACATAAGAATATCTGGGATTTGTGCTGGTGACAAAAATCACTGGTTCTGCTAATACTAGGGTGCATGTAGTCTACCTTAGTAACTGAAGGAAACACTGAATGTCAGCTAGAGATTGGTGAAAATAGAGATGTAATTTGTTTCCTATTCAAATTCACAGACTTCACCTGAAGGTCCATGGACTTCAAGTTAAGAAGTCCTCATTCAAATCCTACTCATATTCTAAAGTTTAGCTCAAATATACCTTCTCAAAGAAGTCTTCCCAAATCCCACTCAGTTAGAATAACCTACCTCTTTTAACCCCTCATGGCATTATGGCTTTTTGTTTTTTAAAAGCTCATGTGCATTACTTATGGTTTGCTTATATGCTACCATAAGCACATATGCAGTCCCATGAAGAGTGTCAGGCCATGTTTGGTCCTCACGCTAACACGTACTGCCTATGGCCTAGGCAGTAATGGTTGGGTAGGAATGAGAAAATGCAGGCAGCAGCCCATTACTTATCTCTTTTTCCCTGACTGCCCATTGCAACATAAAGTACAGCATTTCTGAGAATGTAGCTCATTTCATTTTAGTGTTATTTACTATGCTAGTTCTGCCAATGGGGCTGACAAATTGCCCCTCCAAAAGGCAGGTTCTAATCTATATGCAACCACTGTTCAGTGGCAATTTATGTGACAAGCTTTCTGAGTTTAGGCAAATATCCTGATATTTTAGCTTAGTTATTCTGACAACAACAATTTCTGCCTTATGGAGGACATATGTCATAGAGAAATTCAGCTTCCCATGTTTCCTGCCTGTTGCAGGAAGCATACATTTTTATGGTAAAATTGAAACGCAAATTATTTGGCTTGATCTTATTCTGCACCTGGCAGCCATCTTTACAGAATTTGGACAAAAAGGAAAGAGAAGAAATAGAAGGAGGGACAGAGGGAAGGAAGAAAGTAAGGAAAGGATGGAAGGAAGAAGGTGTATTAGTTAATTTTCACACGGCTGTAAAGATACTACTGAGACTGAGCAATTCATAAACAAAAGAAGTTTAATAGACTCACAGTTCCACATGTCTGGGGAGGCCTCAGGAAACAAAATACTGGTGGAAGGCAAAGGGGAAGCAGGCACCTTCTTCAAAAGGTGGCAGGAGACAGAGAGGACACAGGGGAAATGCTAGACACTTATCAAACTACCAGATCTCCTGAGAACTCCCACATTATCACAAGAACAGCATGGGTGAAACTGCCCCCATGATCCAATCACCTCCCACCAAGTCCCTCCCTCTACACATAGAGATTACAACTGGAGATGAGATTTGGTGGGGACATAGAGCCAAACCATATCAGAAGGGAAGGAAGGTAGGCTTTATTTTCTGCTTTTTCTAATACCTGGAACTGAGCAACAGTCAACTTTCTTGACTCTTGTATTTTAAGAAAACAATTATTTAATTTGAAAATGTAGCAAGAATTAATGTCTCATATTTATAACTTGCTTTGGCATTTGTTCTAGCACTAATTTAGAGCAAGGTTTCTTAACCTTGACACTATCAACATTTTGGGCTGGTTGACTTTTTTGCGTGGCAATCTGTCCTGTGCATTGCAAAGCTGTTTAGCAGCATCTTTGGGTTATACACAGTAGAGTCTGGTAATATGCCTCCCCAAGTAGTGACAACTCCAAATGCCTCCAAACACTGTCACATGTTCCCCGGGGAGAAAATAACCTTCTCTCCCCACTATAGAGAGAGACTGACTTAGAGGATAATGAACATTTATGCCATTATCTGAATGTTTGGGTCCCCCCCAGCATTCATGTGTTGAAATCCTAACTCTTGGCTGGGTGCGGTGGCTCAAGCCTGTAATCCCAGCACTTTGGGAGGTCGAGGCAGGCGGATTACGAGGTTAGGAGATCGAGACCATCCTGGCTAACACAGTGAAACCCTGTCTCTACTAAAGAATACAAAAAATTAGCCAGGCGTAGTGGCGAGCGCCTATAGTCCCAGCTACTCGTGAGGCTGAGTCAGGAGAATGGCGTGAACCCAGGAGGCAGAGGTTGTAGCGAGCCGAGATTGTGCCACTGCACTCCAGCCTGGGTGACAGAGCAAGACTCTGTCTCAAAAAAAAAAAAAAAAAAAAAAAAGAAATCCTAACTCTCAAAGTGATGGTATTAGGATGTGGAGTCTTTTGGGAGGTGATTAGGTCATGAGAGTGGAGTTCTCATGAATAAGATTAGTGTTCCTATAAAAGATTCCCCAGAGAGCTACCCTGCCACCTTCTACCATGTGCAGACAGAATGAGAAACCTCTATGAGTGGGCCTTTATCAGACACCAAATCTGCAGGTGCATTGATCTTGGACTTTTCAGCCTCCAGAACTGTGGTGTATTTGCTACTCAGTCAATGATATTTTATTATAGGAGCATGAATAGAGTAAGACAATCTATCGTGTGTCAAACTCTGTGTTTATTATTCCATATACATTATCTAACTTATTCTTCACACAGTCCCATAAAGTAAGTGCCATTATCTCCATCACAAAGTTCATGGAGGTGAAGGATAGTGCATAAAAAAGGAAATGCTATAGACTCAATGCTTGTATTTCGCCAAAATTCAGATGTTAAAACTTAATCCCTGATGTCATGGTAGTTGGAAGTGGGGCCTTTCAGAAGAGATTAAGTCATGAGGGTAGAGCCCATGCAATGAGATTAGTGCCCTTCTACAGGAGGCTCTAGAGATCTCCCTTGCCCCTTCTGCCTCCATGTGAAGCCATAAGAAGTGCCTTCATAACCCAGGAAGCTGACCCTCACCAGACATGAAACATGCCAGAGCCTTGGTCCTGGATTTTCTAGCCTCCAGAACTGTGAGAAACGAATTTCTTTTGTTTATAAGCTGCTCAGTCTATGATATTCTGTTACAGCAGCCTTAAAGGACCAAGACAGGAAACTAATACAAAGAGATGGGAGACCAATGCAAAGAGATAATCATTAAATGATGTGATCCAAGTGATGTGATCAAAGTAAGGATAGCACCATGACCTATCAATCACAACACTCTATCCTGAAGGGCCAAAACAACTCTTCAGGTGGGCATTACCAATAGGTTGAAATTGGCAAGGGATATAAAAATAATTTACCAACCTTGGTTAGCTTATGCCTTTTCCAAAAGTCATTTGTTTACAAGACTACATACTTCCATAGGGCAGGAGCCACTCTCGTAGGGCAGAGCCATACCTCCGTATTACTAACACATAGGGAGGGCCTTGAGCATGGATCCTCAATAAATATTTGTGGAATGAACATGTGGTGCTTGAAATCTCACCACTGGTGAGTCTTGCCTTACAATACAGCATTGTTGTCTTTTTATATTCTCCTTTAAATTAATATGTTATTTAAAATGAAGTTCCCAGGGGTGGTGACTTAATAGTAACAAAATTGTGGGACATTGGAAGTAAAACCATGGAGATCAACGTTTTCATTTGGTAGGTGTGGAAACTGAAGCACAAAGAGGAGAAGAAACTTTTCCAAAATAAACTATGAACAAAGTCTGGACAGAAAAAAAATCTCTGGAGGCCAAGTTCCAAGTTCCAGTGCTCTTTGTAATGTGTCACTCATCACTTAATACATTCCAGTGTACACATCATAGGCTGCTTCCTGGAGGAAAGGAAGGTCCTTAGTTAACTTGAAAGACATAGGATGTGGAGGACTGAAGCGTGAGAAGAAACTGAAGCATTAGGGCAGAGGGAAAAGAACACAGGGAAGCATGTAATCCCAGCACTTTGGGAGGCTGAGGTGAGTGGATCTTTTGATATCAGGAGTTTGAGACCAGTCTGGCTGACATGGTGAAACTCCGTCTCTACAAAAAATAAAAAAATTAGCCGGGCATGGTGGCAGCCACATGTAATCCCAGATAGCTATTCAGGAGGCTGAGGCAGGAGAATCGCTTGAACCTGGGAGGCGGAGGTTGCAGTAAGCCGAGGTTGTGCCATTGCACTCCAGCCTGGGCGACAGAGTGAGAGGTCTCAAAGCAAAAACAAAAAAACACAACAATAACAACAACAGCAAGAACACAAGAAAGAGTATGGAACCCCACAGAAATGCTTCACCTGCAGCTTCAAAGGCCTGGGTTATATTTAGTAACAAATATTTTGGACCTTACCTCTTATATGTGCATTTCATTTCCATTTTCAGTCTTTTAAAGGCAAATAAAAGAAATTTAAGAGTCAAAGATTTTAAAATTGCTCAGAGGCATATTAAGGAAGCATAGGCAGCACTGGACAAAATGAGGGGCTGAAAAGGGGCAGAGGGCTGGTGTTCAGAATGACAGCCCAGCTCCAGACCAGTCCCCCATAAGGACTTGCATTCAGTCCCCTTATGAGGTCTGTAGCACCACAAATGTTTTTTAAGCACCTACAATGTGCCAAGCTTTGTGCAAGGGGACTACAGAGTCACATCAGATATAGTCCCAGTCCTTTAAGAAATCCAATTTAATGAGGGGAGATAGATACACAGCAGGAGCTTATTAAATAAAGTATCTGCATAGGGAGGGAATGAATTGAGTATAAATAATACAATCTCTTAGAAGTGTGTAGGAATTGCTAAGGAAGCATAGGGAAAGAACCAAATCATGTCAACAGAGGAAGCTTTGTCTCGGAAGAGGTGGCATTTGATCTGAGGTTTTAAGAATGGATGTGGATGTGACGTCAGCAAGAATGGTGCAGTAAAGACCTCAGAAAGTCTTCTCCAGCAGTCAATGAAAACACAACAAAAAGTGTCAGAATCAAATTTTAGAACTCTAGAAATTAATCAAATTATGTAGTCATTTGGGGAGGGTTTGCTTAAGAACAATGGCTGAATCTCAGGAAGAAGAGCAAGCATTCTGGTGTTTTCTCTTATTCTATTGCCCTCCCCATCACCCTAGCATCACAGTAGCCTTGTAAACCCATATTCTATGGGCATGGTGAAAACCAGAGTCCTGGGAGGCACTGGAGAAGGCATAACAGAGTTGGAAATTCTTCAAAACCCCATTCGCAGAGAATTGTCATTAGACCGGTCAGGTGGAGAATTGTCCTTGTTTGACCTGACTCGGAGCTCACCTAGTACAAACAGCCTTTCCTTGAAGGGAGTATTTATCAAAAACAATAAGCAACAAATTGATTGATTAATATTGCAGCTGCTAGAGGCAATACATAACAGTTAAGGCAAGCAATAGGCTAACCAGAACACTTAAAAGAAAAGTCTGGGGAATTAAATGTTCATAAGGGGTTCTAAAAAACTCTTACATATTCTTTGGAACCTGGACTTTTATGCACTGTGCCTTATATATAATTAAAAGTATGGTTTCCTGGTGGGTCTAGCACACTTTAGAAGCTCAATAGCCACACATGATTACCATACTAGATAGCACAGAAATTCCCACCATGTCAAAATGATAGTCCAAGTTCTACTGGACGTTGGTGGTTTAGAGAGAGATGACTTGAGAAGAGAAGAGGGGTATCAGGAACAGTAAAGGAGTCTTTGAAAGTTTTCTGAATTTTAAAAATCCTCTAAATTCCAAAACCTTCTAAAAGTTATTCAACAATCTTTACTGACTGCCTGTCTAGTTATGTCTACTATGGGTCTGGAAGATGAGGCTGGAAAATGAGGATTGACTAACTGCTTTATTGATTCATTCATTATTCATTGAACAGCAACTCATCTAGGAACTGTGCTAATTGCACAGTATAAAATGATAAAAAAAAAAAAAAAAACTGGAATGTTATCTCCTCTCAAGCAGCTTACATTCCAATGGAAGAGGGACAGATATTGATGAGGAATGACATGAGTAAATATAAAATTACAACTGTGAGAATCGCTTTGATGGGGAAGAATTAGGAACAATGAGTGCATAGAAGGGGTGTGCTTGATCTAGTCTGGAGCACATTTCCTAAGGAATTGGACTGATATAGATGGGATGTTTGTCCCCTCCAAATCTCATGTTGAAATGTAATTCCCAATGTTGGAGGTGGGGCCTGGTGGGAGGTGTTTGGGTCAGGGAGCCAGATCCTTCAGGAATGGCTCAGTGCTGTCCTCACAGTAATGTCTTGGTAATGTCTTCACTCTATGAGTTCATGTGAGATACGGTTGTTTAAAAGATCCCAACACCTCCTTCCTCTCTTGCCATGGGACATGCTGACTCCTCTTTGCCTGTCACCATGATTGGAAACTTCCTGAGGCCTTCATTAGAAGCAGATGCTGGCACTACGATTTGTGTATAGCTTGCAGAACTGTGGGCCAAATAAACCTCTTTTCTTTATAAATTACCTAGTCTCTGGTATTTCTTGATAACAATGCAAGTGGACTAACACATGGACCCTGAGCTAATATTTAAAAGAGTAGATTAAGTAAATGGAGAAGAAAAATCTAGCCCAGAGAAACAGCATGCACACAGGCCCTGGGGCAGGAGGAAACATGAAAAGAAGGAGAGGCTGAGTGTGGAACATCCCAGGAAGTGAGGGAGAGCCAGGTTGAAAGTGAGGCTAGAATGATAGACACTATTCTCTGGACAGGCAGCATCAGAATCAGCTGTGAACTTACTAACAATGCAGAATCTCAGACTCCATCCCAGATTTTTTTTTTTTTAATACAGATTTTCACTCCTGTTGCCCAGGCTGGAGTGCAATGGTGTGATCTTGGCTCACTGCAACCTCCACCTCCTGGGTTCAACCGATTCTCCTGCCTCAGCCTCCCAAGTAGCTGGGATTACAGGCGAGCACCACCTTGCCCAACTAATTTTTGTACTTTTAGTAGAGACAGGGTTTCACCATGTTGGTCAGGCTGGTCTTGAACTCCTGACCTCATGTAATCCCCCTGCCTTCACCTCCCAAAATGCTGGGAGTACAGGCATGAGCCATAGCCCCCAGCCTCCATCCCAGATTTATTGTGTCCAAATCTGTATTTAACAAGATCCCAGGTGATTACAGTGTGAAATGCACAATCCATACCAAGGGTCAGCACCCTATTCTTACAGGTCAAATCATTCTGCTACCTGTATTTGTACACAAAGTATTGCTAGATCACAGCCATGCCTGTGCATTTGCTAATTGTCTATGGCTGTGTGCATACTACAATGACAGAATAGAGTAGTTGCTACAGACATTGTTTGGCCTGCAAAGCCAAAAATGTTTACTATCTGTCCTGTTACACAAAAGTTTCCCAATCCCAAGTCTATATTGTGGCATGCCTTATAAGGAACATTAAGGATTTTACATTTATTCTAAGAGAAAGGGAAGCTAGTGAAGATTTTTCATTTTCAAAAGATCACTGGCTGCACAGAGATAAAAGGCACACAGACAGTACATGCCCCAGAGGAGCTTAGGGTCTGGTGGGAATTCACTTTTATCATCAAAATTGGATGTTTGCTGCTTTCATTAGATGGATGACTGTGTTATTCACCCATTCTTTGTTGCTGTAGTTAACTCCCTCAGTGCCTGGCAGAGTTCTAAGTATTTAACTAATGTTAAGTGCTATTTCCTGACTCAATAAATGGTTTAAACCTATAACAGTTAATGTCTACCAATCTTAGAAACTTATTTTGCAGACATTTCAAGAATCAAAATACTATGACTCCTGACCTACTTTCAACAGTTTCCTTTTACTTGACATCTAAGCTGTTTCTGACATAAAATTTAGACTACCATAGTGGAAGCCAAGCCCTTGATCACCTTGTTAATTTCAAGAGAGAGCAGACAGATAAGAGTCCTATTCCAGTCTCCAGCTTGCATAGGACTGCAGGAAGGAGTTGCTCTGAGCTTTAGGTTCTCTGTCTGTGACATGGGGAAGCTGAAACAGTTTGTCTCTAAGGTTTACACAGCTTGAGCGTTCTTTTTATCCTTAGAGTTGTACAAGGTGACAAAATGGGGACACTAGACAGGTCTCTGGCTTACCTGATTCAATTCCCTGCATCTTTATTAAGTCTAAATGGAGCTCTTTATATAGCATACATGAATGACAGTTGATGAGAATGTTGGAGAGAAAAAAAAAAGCAGAAAACCTGCAAAATTCCACAGTCACAAAAGAAGATTTTGTGCACTGTTTGAGATTTTATGCATTTCTGTTCCCTTTCATTTGTGAAGGTGATTTAACATTACTGGCTCAACTACTTTTCTACTTTTCCAACCTTTTCTACTCATTAGGTGTGATTGTGTAGATACTGGCTTTACCAGCTGGTTAGCTTAGTTTTCATGTCATGAGTTGGCAGTACTTGAATAAACTAAATATTCCATGGCAAGAAGCTGGATGCCTATAAAATCACTGTGACAAATGGACCTACCATCAAATCCACAGTGCTGCTGAAAGATAGTGTTTTGAGAAAGTGGTAGGTGATGTTTTCTGGACGAGGTTACAACTTGGTGCATAGAAAGAGGCAAAAGATTTGAGGATAATAAATGGTTTTGAGCAGAGATAGATTTTTAGCAGTATTATCATCTTCTGGGCAATATGCCTGCTACAGAAGTGTTGATTCAACCCATAAAAAAGCAGTTTGCAAGTTAAGCAGACTATCTAATGGATACTATTAAACTGGAGGAGAATATTGTGGAGCCATCTCTATTACATTTTGTGGATATTGTTGCTTGGCATTATCTTCTGTTGATTGTTGTTGATGGCATTCAATTAAAATAATATTTTATCAAGTCATATTATGTTACGTGCTGTGGAAAATAGAGAAGCAGTGCTGACTTCAAGGGTATCTGACTTGTACAGTTGCACAGAGGCTTGCACTTGGATTAATGCTCTGCTATTGCCGTCTTAAAATTATTAAATTTTGGACAAGGGGCCCTGCATTTTTATTTTTACAGGGCTCTGCAAAAGAGGCAGCTTTCTCTGCATAGAAGATGGCAGATTCTGTTTCTTGCCTAAGGAGTTCAAAACATTGTGTATTAGAATCATGTTAGGACAGTAACGTAGGAACTTGCTTAATTGTTCTGAGCCTTGGTTTCCTCTCTTTGTATATATAAAGAGACTGCATTGCATGCTGTCTAAGGAGAGAAGCCAAAGGCTTAAACTCTAAGGATTATTTTTCCAAGTAAGCAGTAGAGACAGGATGTTGAAGCTTCCTCTCCTGTGTATGAGTCCAATGAGAATAAACTGTGTCAACAAGGATTTTTGCTGAGTTCAAGATATGACTCAGCACAGGATTAGTGGCATCGGAACTCCAATTTCCAGGGAACTAGAGAACATCTGGGTGTGTTAAAAAGAGTGCTCAATAAAGTAGCTGGAGAGCTGCAGCAAAGCTGTGGCAAGGCTGTGCTGAAAGGTTCATCAGAAATGGGAACCAGTATCAACAGGCAAGCCAGGAGTCCGTTCCCCACATACCTTATTTAAACCTCTGGGGTCAGATTTGTTTCAGAATTCAGAAATTTTCTTATTTTTGAAAGGTAACATGATGCATACTCCATTAATTATGTAAAATCCCTGCAGCATGTCTGGGCAGCAACTCATAAGCAAGTGTGTCGCTTTTTCTGCAGTGAGAGGTATAACCGCTAGTATCAAATAAGAACATTTTTAAGCATATGAATAGTTATCTCAGGTCAGTCAGATGTTGCTGCTGAATGTGTTCAGGTCAGGGCATGTTTCACAAAAAAAGGAGTTAAAAGTGTTTGGTTTTCAGCGTTTGGAGTTTGAAGTTGTGGATGAGGGATTGTAGACCTGCGTCAAGAAAGGGACAGGAGATGGGTCTTTAGCGCTCAGAAGAGCAGTGACAGTTTAGGCATTTCTCAGATGAAGCTGTCTTGGTCTAGGGACTTTTTCTGATGGCGTGTTAAGAAGCCCCAACCTCCTTACCATGACACATTCTTCCTAGTGAAGCAAAGGCATAGATGCAAGGCTGGGAGCATCCCTTCTCAGCAGCTTTTAGCAACTTTGCTGCCCTCTTTTCCCTGCTACTCTAGCTTGACAGCTTCTTGAACACATGGTCTCTCTGGCCATATTTTCACTGTGGAAAATGACATTTTCAGAACTGACTGTCCCTGGGATTCATCTGTCACTTTCCCTCCGTGTTCTTCATATGGCAGTTGGCACATGAGGCTCACTCTTCACTTCTCAGATGGGTTTAAAAAACCTTGGCCAAATATATAGCCTCTTCATTAGCACCCGTCTGGTCCTCGCACCAAATAAAGCCAATGAAATGGACCGATACATATATATATATACAAACTCACACACACAACATGCACACACACACAGACACACACACTTTATATACAGATGCATTTTCCCCAGGAACATAGAAGTGAACCCTATTTAGGTTTAATATTGGCTTCTTCATTTACTTGCTGCTTTGTTTGGAACATAAAATTGACTCCAGTAGAAGCTGTTACAGACAAAGCAAAACAAATCCAGTCTTCTTTTTGCTGGAAAGAGGCTCAGACTTGTCCTGGGGACGTACACTCATAGTTAGCCTTCTGCAGTGCGGACTCCATCTTCATGGTCACAAAGTGGCTGCTCTCTTCCAGACATTGTGTCTGCCTTCAAGGAAGAAAGAAAGAAGTACCTGTTTTACTAGGTAAGTGGTTCTCAAAGTATGATCCCTTGACCAGCAGCATCAGCATCACCCAGGAAGTTGTCAAAAATGTAAACTTTCAGGCCACACTCCAGACCTACTAATCAGAAACTCTGGGAATGGGGCCTGACGATCTGTGATTGTGATGCTAGTTAAAGTCTGAGAATCCCTGCACCAGACAAATTAGTTTTCTTCTCATATGTCCAGAACTTCAATTTCCCTTAAGAAATATTGCTAGTTAAAAATCTTCTCTTCCCTGTGTCCCTCAGAGTTAAGATTGCCATGTGATTCACTTCTTACCAATGAAATATACATAGAAATGTACAACATTTACACAAGGGATGATAATTAAAAGAACTGACAATCTATATGAAATATAGACTCTATAATATACATTACAGGCATATGGAAAAATTATATATCGATTATATATCTCTCCATATAGCTCTTCTTTTATTCTTCCTTGAAGGCAGACACAATGTCTGGAAGAGAGCAGCCACTTTGTGACCATGAAGGTGGAGTCTGCACTGCAGAAGGCTAAAGAGAAAGATACTATGAGTATATGCCCCCAGGACATGTCTGAGCCTCTTTCCAGACTTCTTGTTAAATGAGAAAAAGGGACCTGTGTTCCATTAAGCCACTGTTTTTCATATGTTGTTACTGTAGACGAACATAATTTTCAATGAAATATATTGAGTCAACATGTATTAGCATTTTATCCTTGTTGTTAGATGAACACAGCCACTCTTCTCCAACAACCATACACTTTCAAGAGTATATATTTCATCTCACAGATACAGAAATAGAAGTTACAATAGGCAAATAAGTTACTCAAATTCTCACAGTTAATAAACAGCAAAGCCAGAGATAGTAAATTGAGGTTTTACTATCTCTAAAACCTTGAGGTAAACTTCTATATTGGGGTAAAGCAGGGACAAATGTAAGCTTGGAGGGGCCTGAAACCTATAAGATTTCAAGGACCTTCTTTAAGACAAGAAAGAGAAAAGTATTTATTAAATATGGTCCAGGCCCTCTACAGGCCTTGAGAGGCATCTGGGAAAATGAAGAGTACTTATCTTTACAGGAAATCTGCTTTGGTTTCACCATTTATTGTTAAGGATAACCGTTTTCTATCTCCATGTATCATTCTTACATGAAAACTGAATATTATAAAATACCAGGAGAAAATATTTAGGTATTTCTTGAGACTCTCAAACCTATTTTCATTTCTAATAGCCACTACTTGCTTAACTGCAAACAAACAGATGGTTTCATCACCATCACTTTATAAGCTGGGTAAATTCTTCCCTTTCTATGGATACTGTCAGGTATTAGACCAACTGTTGACAAGTGGCTGTGGGATTGAAATGCAAGCCTGTTAAAGGGATAATTTTTTTTAAATGTTGGAGTTAAAAGAACTCTAGATAATGCAGTTGACAGTGAGTAGAAGCACTTTCTCTGATGTCATCCTGCCTAGATTTAACTCTCAGCTCAACAGTTTCCCAGCTCTATAGACTTGGGTCTCAGCATTCTTATCCAGAAAAGGACAGATAATAATAGTACTTATCTCAGAGGGATTTTGTGAAAATTCATGAAAATAAGCTATGCCAAGTACTTTTTACCAGGTACTTGGCACATAGTTAGTATTCAAAAAAGGTTAATAATGCTTATTACCACCCATGATCCTTCTGCCCACTACCTGTGTAATGTTAGGAAAGTCATTCTTGGGGCCTCAGTTTCTCCGTCTGTATAGTGATAAGGTAGGCTGAATTGCTCTTCATGATACCTTAATTAGAAATGGAAAATTTTAAATTCTGCATGCGCCTGCATCTATATGTATTCATGAGGACACAGGCTTTGTCTGTTTCATTCACACATGTTTACCCAGTCACCAATGCTTGACACACAGCAGCTATTCAATCAATATTTGTTAAATAAATGAATGCTTGCAAATATTTAGCTCCTTAAGAATAGGACTCTATGGCTTATCCATGAAAAAAGCTGCACAACTGAAGTCAAAAGCAAGTATGTCTCAGGAGAATCTGGCGTCGGTAAAGGTCAACACTTAGTCATGCATAAAACTGGAAGGGTAGTGTGATTTCACTCCTGCAGTATTCACTAGCAGGGATGATCTAAAGCCCCTTAACCCAGCAGGAATCCAAGTGGAAAGTATTGAGGTCTCTGGGGAAAAAAATCAACAGCTATTATGCTTCCTATTCATCTACTACTTGATAACATCTTCTATTTGTACCTTGTGAAAATGTCAAACCCACTTTCATGTACTTATGGTCACTATTGGATTTAACTCCAACTTCAGGCTTTTTTTTGCAATTTGGCTGTGAAGGTGATCTTCGTCCAATATCTATCACTGTGCAAATGGCCAGGACTAACCCTGTTGATCTAGTTAATGGAGTAGACAGCCTCTTCCTCCTTCCTTGCTGTAGATGTGGTAGCTTTTACTTAAGATGACTTTCTCAGAGAGGAGAGGTCCATTCTCCAGTCAAGGGCAGAAAGTGGTAAATTTACTCTAAAAACCTTGAAGTGGGTCCATAAGGCCCTTGCCATTTCTGGGATGTTCCCTTCAGTCTGTTTACAAAGCAGTCCTGAGACAGAAAGCAAAGACAAATCTGTAGTGTGTCCCCATTTGACACCCACAATTACCAGACAACAATGACTATTAAAGAGTGTTTAGATTGCCAGTCATATAATGTGTGGAAGGCTTTTTATCTCTGAGAAGCAGATCGCTGAAACTCATTAATAAAACTCCAGGGTCAATTTTATTTTCCCACTGGGGGAAATACTGACATTGTCATCACAGGCCCCAGAGAGGCCTGATTGTACCAAGGACAAAGAGTCAGGCACTGTGAGGCAGGTGACAAAAGTAACAATATCCACGCACTGAGATCAAGCAGGATGCAAATCTCCCTGTTTCACCTCCAGACAGAAGACCATGAAAGTAATGAGGTGGAAACAGACCCATATGATATCCTCTCTCTGCCTTCCCCTCCACCTGTCCATGTTGGCATCTCCAGCAGAAACAAATTCTCACTTGTCTTCACAGTTATTTAATTATAATTTTAAACAGGAAGTTGATTATGCACTCTCTTGCTTCTTCAACTGGGGTCCCCCTTCCTTAACATAAAATGCAAACTCCTCCCCATGGCTTTCAAGCCCTTACATACCTGAGCTTTTCCTATGTCTGGGCCTCATCTCAGGCCCTCCTTCCCCACCTTTCCTTGTTCCAGTTGCTTGTCTTCCTTTCCCTTTGTTGCATACCACAGTTTATTCTGCTTCCTGTCCTTCATACCCTCTTTACTCCAACCAGAACTTTCCTTCCAGCTCTGCCCCAAGCCCCTTCTCAGCTCCAATTTCTCCTCCCAAGAGGCACTCCCTGAATATATATATTCTCCTCCCAAGAGGCACTCCCTAAATATATATATGTAATATATATATTTTTATATATATTTTATATATATGACATATATCCTATGTTTTTTGTTTCTCTGGAGAACCTTGATTAATATAGGGCAACATACCTTTCCTAAGATATTATCAAGGTTAGAGTTTTATCCTCAAATTCAGTGTACACTTGGAGAAGAATGGATTTTTGCCATGATGGATTAGGAAATTTCTAAACATTCTACCAACATAAACATCTTTAGGAAGATTCCAACAATATTTTACTCAATCTGGGCTATCCCGAGAACCTTGTTTATGTTTTGCTTCATTTGAGGCATCCTGTTAAACACAATATCATATGTGTGTGCTATTCATTCTTATAGACAAATATAAAAAAAAAATTTATTTTGGCTTTAAGGAAGAGAATGAAAGAGAGCCTAACGGTGGGTAACAGAAGAGTCAGCATAAATTGGCAGGCAGTCAGATGAATCCAGTGAATTCTAGAAGAGAAGAAGATAAAGAGTGATTTCTCAAGTGTAAGTTAAGTCTAAACTGAAACTGAAGCAAGATCCCATCATTAAGATGTAACTGCATGAGGACAAGGCCTCAAGCAGTGCAGCAAAGCCCAGCGTACCTTACATGTCTGATTAAGTATTTGCTGAAGGAATGCATGCTCTCCTGTACATAGTGTATCATCTCATCTACACAACAACCCTGTGAAATAGTTTGGGGGGCTGTTACTATTTTTTATTGTGACTACCCCTACTATGCGGTTAAGGAACCAGACAGTGGCCATTAGAGATGAGATTGTAGCCTCTTTGTTCTGATTCAAAGGCATGTTCATTTCTCACCATCTCATACTGCCTTAAATATAAAAAGGCTATGATTACAATTTGAAGGCTAAAGTACTTTGCAAATAGAAATTATTATTCCCACATCCTACCTACTTATTAAAGGCACTACACAAATTCTCTTTAGTTGCCTGAAAGTACTTGCTTGACACCAAGCCTTCCACCCCTAACCATTTACAGCAATTCCATCCAGAATATATATTCATTCATATATAAAATGAGGTCTCCAAGAATGTCCCCCTTCTCCAATATATTTCACTTTTTTTCAGAGATTTCTAACAGAGTATAGAAGCTCTTAAGAGCAGGAATTTTGTCTTCATTGTCACTATCGTCAGGCTTAGGAGTGTGCCATGTGTATAAATGTAATGCAAATATCTTTTGAATAAATAAATGAAGATCAGCTGCTTATAGCAATAAAATACAGTTAATTATAAGAAAATAGTTATTAAAATACTTAATATGCACCAGACTTTTCAAAGCACTTCTTGCGTTAATGTATTTCATCCTTGTAACAACAAGATGAGGGAGAGACTATAATTATCTACATTTTACAGAAGAGGAAACTGAGGTATAGACAGGTAAAATATTTGCCTTTGGAGGCATGGACAGTAAGTAATAGAACTGGGATAAGAATATTGCTATTCTTAGTCTTCTTAGGTAAATCTCCAATCTCCTTTCCAGGACTCAGTCAGTGAATTCACTGAGATTTTTTGGAAGAGAGGAAATTGTGGCATGAGAGTGAGGTTTTCCTCTGCGTTTGGAATATCACCATCCCACATTTCTCTTTGTTTCCCCAACACCTACCCAAGAACCTATAGTGAAAAGTGAAACTAAGGTTTTCTCACACAAATGTTGGGGGCTCCACTTCTATACTGTGAGTTCTCTGGCATCAACTTCTATAAGCAGATGTCTGTTGGTGTCTAAAGAATCAAAAAATAATCTTTCTTTATTTTGCTGAGAGCTAGCCAGTGAGAAGCCATGAAAACGAAGATAGAAATAGTATCTTTATTGCCAGTGGCCTTAGGCATGTGGCAGTGGTAGGATTCTTTACTTTCAACCCTTGAGTGTTACAAACTTTGCTCCCCAGTCTAAGATAACACTGCATTAACACCGTCCCCCTCTCTCTCTTACCTGGGGACCTGATCAAGGGCATGATCAATGTTCCCTTGAGGGAGGAGACCAGAGCACATAATCTGAAGAGAAAAAGAAAGGGAGGGACCAGGCCACACATGCCCTATTCCTTCTTTCACATTTCTTACTGAGGAAGAGCAAGTGAGAGGGTAAGTGGAGAGAGGCTGGAAATGTTCCAGTGATGATGGATGGTTCTCCTTCCACAGCACGGGGAAATCTGTTCTCAACATGGGGTCATGGAAACATAAAACAGGTGAGCTCAACATTTGGAAGAGGCCCATATTGTCCAAAATTTCCTTAGTCGTTTTGACTAAGACACATTTAAAGTCACGTGATGTTTGCCTCACAATCTTCTCTTCTTCTTTGAGTACATGTCCACCCAACCACTGGGAATCAATTTTCTTTCAATTGATGTATTTTAGTACTTCTCTTCCAATGGTGGAAAATAATACTTTGGTTATTATGAAGTTGAACTACATGAAACTTGATTTTTCACCCACCATGAACATCAACTTCATGTAGCTCACCCTAATAAATACCGATAGAATATGTTGCAGAATATTTATAAGAAAATGAGGAAAGAGAAAGAGTGTTTGAATATTAATCAGTTAATTAACCCATGGTCATTGGTTATAGATTTAGATAATAAATTAAGTATGGAGTGCAAAATCTGTAAGCACTATGGATTTTGATTGTGGAATTAGACTGGAGGGCTCCAGATTTGGCCTTTGAATGCCCTGTTTGATTAAGAATCTTTGACTGTAAGTGACAAAGTCAACCAACTAGCAGGAGGAGGAGGGAAGAAAAAGGAGTGTACAATTAGGAAATAAGCTCTTCGAGGAAGGAACTGGGGTCTGTGTGGAGGTATAGCATGTTGTATTTACCCATGATTACTTGCCAGTATCTGACTCCAAGCTTATCTCTAATTTTTTCACAGGTGGAAGTAGGAAAGAAAGGGAAGAAAGACATAATTTAAGACAGTAGTTATCAAAGTCTTCTCAGTAATCCCCTGGGTTTCCCTGAGGCCCTTTCAGAGATTCTAAGAGTTCAAAACTTTTTTCACAGTAATACTAATATGTAATATACTTTGCCATTGAAATTTTATTGATGATGCAAAAATAGTGACGTAAAACTACCGGTGCTTTAGTACAAATAAAGGTAGTGACACCAAATTATATTAGCAGTTACTGTATTTTTCATACCATGCACTTATATAGAAAAATAAAGTCAACCTGGAGATGGAGCAAGATAGCTGAATAGAAACCTCTACTGATCATCCTCCCTGTGGCAACACCAAATTAAACAACTATCCACACAATAAAGCACCTTCATAATAACCAAAAGTCAGGTGAACAGTCACAGTACCCAGTTTAACTTCATATCACTGAAAGAGGCACCAAAGAGAGCAGGAATTGAATTGCTGATACCACTCCTTCCCCATACCCTGAAAGTGGCCACATGGCACAGAAAAAGAATCTGTGTGGTTGTGGGAGGGAGAGCACAGTGATTGTGGAACTTTGCCTTGGAACTCAGTGCTGTCCTGTCACAGTGGACAGCAATGCCAGGCAGAGCTCAGCTGGCACCCACTGAGGGTGGGTGCATTTATACCAGCCCTAGCCAGAGGAGAATCGCCCATCTCAGCACTTGGGACCTGAGTTCCAGCAAGCCTTCCACTAGAGGCTCTGGGGTCCTAAAGAAACTTGAAAAGTAGTTTGGGCCACAAGGACTACAATTCCTGGGCAAGTCCTGGTGCTGTGTTGGGCTTGAAGCCACTGGACTCGGGGGGACATGACCTAGTGAAACACCAGCTGGGGCAGCCAAGGGAGTGCTGGTGCCACCCCTTCCCCAATCCCAGGCAGTGCAGCTCTCAACTCCAGGAAAGACTCCTTCCTTCCACTTGAGGAGAGGAGAGGGAAGAGTAAGAAGAATAAAGAGAACTTTATCTTGCAACTTGGATACCAGCTCAACCACAGTAGGAGAGGGTAACAGGCAAAATCCTGGGGCTACCATTCTAGGCCCTAGCTCCTTGGTAACACTTACAGATACACCCTGGGCCAGAAAGATAACCTGCTGCCTTGAAGGGAAAGACCCAGTTCAGAAAGGGTTCACTACCTGCTGACTGAAGAGTACGTGGGTCCTGAATAATCAGCAGTGGTAGCCAGGCAGTACTTACTGTGGACCTTGAATGAGATTGAGAGATGCACTGACTTCAGGTAAGACCCAGCACATTCCCAGCTGTGGTGGCTATGGGGAGAGACTCCTTCTCCTTGAGAAAAGGAGAGAGAATAGTAAAGGGGACTTCATCTTGATGCTTAGGTACCAGCTTGGCCACAGAGGGGTAGAGCAGCAAGCAGGCTCTTGGCATCCCTGATTTCAGGTCTTGGCTCCTGGATGGCATTTCTGAACCTGCCTTTGGTCAGAGAGGAGGCCACTGCCCTGAAGGGAGGGTTCCAGGCCTTGAGTGAACATCGGCAGTAGTTAGGCAGTATTCACCATGGTCCTGGGGTGGCGGTGGCCACAGGGAGAGACTGCTCTGCATATGGAAAGGGGAGGGAAAGTGGAAGAACTTTGTCTTGTGACTTGGGTGCCAGTTCAGCTGCAGTAGAATAGAGCATTAGATAGATTCCTAAGGTTTATAACTCCAGGCTGTGGCTCCAAGTTGGCCTCTCTGGACCTGCCTAAGGTTGGGAGGATCTCACCACCCTAAAGGGAAGGACAAAAGCCTGGCTGGCTTTTCCACCTGCTTGTTATAGAGCCCTAGAACCTTGAGCAAACATAGGTGGTAGCCAGATAGTGGTTACTGTGGGCCTTGGATGAGACTCAGTGCCATACTAGCTTCAGGTCTGACCCAGTACAGTCCCCGTGGAGGGGCTTGTATCACCCCCTGCCCAGCTCCAGGCAGCTCAGCACACCGAGAGAGACTCTGTTTGAGAGAGAGTAAGAGAAGAGAACAAGAGTTTCTGCTTGGTAATCCAGAGAATTATTCTAGATCTTATCTAAGACCACCAAGGCAGTACCTCTAAGTGTCTGCAAGAGCCACTACAGAGTTACTGGGGTTTGGGTATCCCCTAATGAAGATATGGCTGCAGAGACCAAAAATTTAGATTACAATACCCAAATCCCCTCAAATACCTGGAAAACCTTCCCAAGAGGGATGAGTACAAACCAGCCCAGACTATGAATACTACAATAAATCCCCAGCTCTTCAAAGGCCGGGTACCAATGGGCATCCATAAACATCAAGACCATCCTGGCAAACATGACCTCACCAAATGAAATACATAAAGCACCAGATACCAATTCTTGAGAGACAGAGATATCTGATCTTTCAGACAGAAAGTTCAAAATATCTGTTTTGAGGAAACGTAATGAAATTCTAGATAACACGGGAAATTGAAGAGAATGAAGCAGAAATTCTGGAGGTGAAAAATGCAGTTGACATACTGAAGAATGCATGAATCTTTTAACAGAATTGATCAAGCAGAAGAAAGAATTAGTGAGCTTAAAAATAGGATATTTGAAAATACACAGTCAGAGGAGACAGAAGAAAATAAAAGAATGAAGCATGTCTACAAAATCTAGAAAATAGCCTAAAAAGGGCAAATCTAAGAGTTATTGGCCTTAAGGAGGAGGCAGAGAGATAAGTGTAGAAAGTTCATTCAGAGGGGTAATAACAGAGAACTTCCCAAACATAGAGAAAGATATCAATATTCTAGTACAAGAAGGCTATAGAACACAAAGCAGTTGTAACCCAAATAAGACTATCTCAAGCCATTTATTAATAAGACTCCCAAAAGTCAAGGATAAAGAAAGGATCCTAAAAGCAGCAAAAGTAAATAAAAATAATATACAATGGAGCCCCAGTGCATTTGGCAGCAGACTTTTAAGTGGAAATCCTACAGGCCAGTAAAAGTGCCACAACATTTAAAGTTCTGAAGGAAAAAAGTTTTATTCTAAAATAATATATCTGAAAAATTATCCTTCAAATATGAAGAAGAAATACTTTCCTAGACAAATAGAAGCTGAGGAATTTTATCAACATCAAAGCTGTCTTACAAAAAATGCTAAAGGGAGTTCTTCAATCTGAAAGAAAAAGATGTTAATGAGCAAAAGTAAATCATCTGAAGGTGCAAAACTCACTGGTAATTGTAAATACAAATAAAACACAGAATATTATAACACTATAACTTATATGCTGTGGTGTGTAAACTACTCATATGTTAAGTAAAAAAAAAATACATCAATTAAAAATAATAATTGCAACAACTTTTCAAGACATAGACAGTACAATAAGGTACAAATAGAAACAACAAAATGTTAAAAAGCAGGGTGACACAGTTAATGCGTAAAGTTTTTATTAGTTTTCTCGTTGTTTCTTTGTTTGTTTATGCAATCAGTGTTTAGTTGTCATCAGTTTAAAATAATGGGTTATAAGATATTATTTCCAAACCTCATGGTGACCTCAAATCAGAAACGTACCACAGATACATGAAAAATAAAAAGCAAGAAATTAAAACATACCACCGGACAAAATCACCTTTACTAAGAGAAAGACAGGAAGGAAGGAAAGAAGGACGAGAAGACCACAAAACAACCAAAAAACTTCACAATAAAATGGCAGGATTAAGTCTTTATTTATCAACAATAACATTGAATGTAAGTGGACTAAACTCTCCAATCAAAAGACATAGATTGGCTAAATGGATAACAAAACAAGACTGAATAATCTGTGGCTTACAAGAAGCACACTTCACCTATAAAAACACATACAGGGTAAAAATAAAGGGATAGAGAAAGATATTCCATGGAAACGGAAACCAAAAAGGAGCAGGAGTATCTGTACTTGTGTCAGACAAAATAGATTTCAAGACAAAACTGTTTAAAAAAAAAAAGGCAAGAAAGCTCACTATATAATGATAAAGTAGTCAATTCCTCAAGTAGGCATAACAATTGTAAATATATATGCATCCAACATTGGAACACTTAGATATATAAAGCAAATATTATTAAAGAAAGAGATAGATCTCAGTCTAATAATACCCGGACTTCCACACCCCAGATCATTCAGATCTAAAATCAAGAAATAAACATTGGACTTAATCAGCATTATGGACAAAATGGACCTAAAAGATATTTATAGAACACTTCATCCAACAGCTGCAGAATATACATTCTTTTCCTCAGCGCATAAATCATTCTCAGTGATAGACAATATGTTTGGGTACAAAATAAGTTGTAAAGATTTAAAAAATGAAATTATATTAAGAATCTTTTCTTACCACAATGGAGTAAAACTAGATATCAATAACAAGAGAAATTTTGGATACTATACAAACACTTTAAATTAAATAATATGCTCTGGAGTAACCAGTGGGTCAATAAAGAAATTAAGAAGGGGATTCAAACATTTCTTGAAACAAATAATAATGGTAACAAAAAATACAAAAATGTATGTGATATAGTAAAATAGTACTAAGAGGAATGTTTATAGCTATAAACATCTACATCAGAAAAGTAGAAAACTTCAAGTAAACAATCTAACAATGAATATTAAAGAAATAGAAAACCAAGAGCAAACCAAACCCAAAATTAGTGGAGAAAAACAAACAATAAATATCAGAGCAGATATAAATGAAATTGAAACAAAGGAAACAACCCAAATAATCAACAAAATGAAAAGTTTTTACAAAGATAGGCAAAATCCACAAACCTTTAGTCAGACTAATTAAGAAAAGAGAGAAGACCCAAATAAATAAAATCAGAGATTTTTAAAAAAGGATACATATTACTACATAAACTGCCAAAATTCAAAAAGTCTTTAGAGGCTACTATGAGCAATTATATGCCAATAAATTGGAAAACCTAGAAGAAATGGGTAAATTCTTAGACACATACAGCCTACCAAGATTGACTCATGGAGATATCTAATACCTGGACAGACCAATAACAAGTCATTAGATCAAAGCCATAATATAAAATTTCTCAGCAAAGGAAAGCACAGGATCCAGTGCCTTCCCTGATGAATTTTACCAAACATTTAAAGAAGAACTAATACTAATCCTACTCAAACTATTCTATAAAATAATGGAGGAGGGACTACTTCCATACTCATTCTGTGAGGCCAGTATTACCCTGATACCAAAACCAGACAAAGACGTATCAAAAAAAAAAAAAGAAAAAAAAAAAAAAAAGAAAACCGTGGGCCAGTATTATTCCTAATGAACATTGATGCAAAAATCCTTACAAAATACTAGCAAACCAAATTCAACAGCACATTAAAAAGATCATTCATCATGACGAAATGAGATTTATCCTAGGGATGCAAGGATGATTCAACATTTGCAAGTCAATCATTGTAATACATTATATCAACAGAATGAAAAAAAAAAACATATGATTATTTCAATTGATGCTAAAAAGGCATTTGATAAAATTCAACATTTCTTCATGATAAAACCTAAAAAAACTGGGTACAGAAGGAACGTACCTTGACACAAGAAAATATATATATGACAGACCCCAAACTAGTGTTATACTGAATAAGGAATAACTGAAAGACTTTCCCCTAAGATCTGGAACAAGATAAGGATGCCCATTTTCACTGCTGTTTCTCAACATAGCACCAGAAGTCCTAGCTAGAGCAATCAGAGAAGAGGAAGAAATAAGGAACATCCAAATTAGAAAGGAAGACATCAAATTATCCCTGATTGCAGATGATATGATCTAATATTAGAAAAAACTAAATATTCCACTAAAAAACTATTAGAACTGATAAACAAAGTCATAAAGTTGAGGAGACAAAATCAACATACAAAAATCAGTAGCATTCTATATGCCAACAGCAGACAATCTGAAATAGAAGTCAAGAAAGTAATCCTGGCCAGGTATGGTGGCTCATGCTTGTAATCTCAGCACGTGTGTAGGCCGAGGCAGGAGGATCACTTGAGGCCAGGAGTTTGAGACCAGCTTGGCCAGCATGGTGAAACCCCGTCTCCATTAAAAATATAAAAGTTGGCCAGGCATGGTAGCATGGGCCTATAATCCCATATACTTGGGTGGCTGAGACATGAGAATCACTTGAACCCAGGAGGTGGAGGTTGCAGTGAGTGGAGATCATGCCACCTCACTCCAGCCTGGGTGACAGAGTGAGACTCTATCTCGAGGAAGAAGAAGAAAGAAGAAGAAGAAGAAGGAGAAGGAGAAGGAGAAGGAGAAGGAGGAAGAAGAAGGGGAAGGGGAAGAGAAAGGGGAAGGGGAAAGGGAAGAGGAAGGAGGAGGAGGAGGAACAGGAGGAGGAAGAAGGAGTAGCAGGAAGAAGAAGAAGAAGAAGAAGAAGGAGGAGGAGGAGGAGGAGGAGGAAGAAGAATTAGAAAGAATAAGAGGAAGAACAAGAACAAGAACAAGAAGAACAAGAAGAATAACAACAAAAACTAGAAAGAAGAAGAAGAAGGAGGAGAAGAAGGAGAAGAAAAAGGAGAAAAGGAAGGAGGAGGAGAAAGAGGAGAAGAAGAAAGAGGAGGACAAGGAGGACAAAGAGGAGGTAATCCCATTTACAATAGCAAAAATGTAGGAATTAACCAAAAACGTGAAAGATGAAAGAAATTGAAGAGGACACACACACACACACAAGGATAGTCCATGTTCATGGATTGGAATAATGAAAAAAATGAGTATTGCTAAAATGCCCATACTACCTAAAGTAATCTACAGATTCAAAGTAATCCCAGTCAAAATACCTATGACACTCTTCACAGAAACAGAAGACAACCCTAAAATTTATATGGAACCGTGAAAGGCCCAGAATAGCCAAAGCTATCCTGAGCAAAAGAATGAAACTGGAGGAATCACATTACCTGACTTCAAATTATACTACAAAGCTATAGTAATCAAAACAGCAGGGTACTGACATATAAAAAAGACATATAGACCAATGGAACAGAATAGAGAATCCAGACACAAATCCATGCATCTATAGTGAATGCATGATCAACTGCAGTGCCAAAATTGGGGAAGGACAGTCTCTTTAACAAATGGTGCAAGGAAAACTGGATATCCATATGCAGAAGAACGAAACTAGGCCCCTATTTCTTTCCGTATACAAAAATCGAATCAAAATGGATT
The DNA here is from genome assembly GCF_001698545.2 of Rhinopithecus bieti. Taxonomy (NCBI): domain Eukaryota; kingdom Metazoa; phylum Chordata; class Mammalia; order Primates; family Cercopithecidae; genus Rhinopithecus; species Rhinopithecus bieti. The sequence goes on from NW_016805922.1 coordinate 1,421,212, forward strand.
AAAGGCTTAAATCTAAGATCTCAAACTATGATACTACTACAATAAAACATTGGGGAAACTCTCCACAACCCTGGACCAGGGAAAGATTTCTTGAGTATTAGCCCACAAGCACTGGCAGCTGAAGCAAAAGTGGACAAATGGGATCACATTAAGTTAAAAAGCTTCTTCACAGCAAAGGATACAATCAACAAAGTGAAGAGACAACCCCCAGAATGAGAGAAAATATTTACAAACTCTCTAACTGACAAGGGATTCATAACCAGAATATATTTAACACAAGGAACTCAAACAACTCTACAGGAAAAAAAAATTAATAATCTGTTTTAAAAATAAACAAAAGATATAAGTAAACATTTCTCAAAATAAGACATACAAATGGCAAATAGATATATGAAAAAGTGCTCAACATAATTGATCATCAGAGATATGCAAATCAAAACTATCATCTGATTCCAGCTGAAATTCCTTTTATCCAAAAGCCAGGCAATAATAAATGCTGACGAGAATGTGCAGAAAAGGGACCCCTCATATACCATTGGTGCGAATGTAGGTTAGTTCAATTAATATGGAGAACAGTTTGAAGCTTCCTCAAAAAAACTAACAATAGTGCTACCATTTAATTCAGCAATCCCACTGCTAAGTATATACCCCCAAAAAGGAAATCAGTATATTAAAGAGATGCCAGCACTCCCATGTTTATTGCAGCACTATTCCCCAATAACGAAGATTTCAAAGCAATTTAAATGTCCATTGGTAGATGAATAGATAAAGAAAATGTGGCATATGGCATAAAAAGAATAAGATTCCATCATTTGCAACAACATGAATGAAACTGGAGGTCAATATATTAAGTGAAATAACCCAGGCACAGAAAGACAAACTTGGCATGTTCTCACTTATTTCTGGAGCTAAAAATTAAAACAACTGGACTCATGGAGACAGAGTAGAATGATGGTTATCAAAGGCTGAGAAGGGTAGTAGAGGGGAAATGGGGATGATTAATGTGTACACAAATGTAGTCAAGTAGAATGAATAAGATCTACTATTTAATAGCACAACAGGATGACTACTGTCAACAATAATTTATTGTGCATTTAAAAATAAATAAACAAGTATAATTGGATTGTCTGTAACACAAAATAAGGATGAATGCTTGAGGTGATGAATACTCCATTTACCCTGATGTGATTATTACACATTGCATGCCTATAACAAAAGATCTCATATACTCCAGAAATATATGCACCTACTACTTACTATGTACCCAAGAAAATTAAAAATAAAAGTCAGTTTAGTGTAGGAATGCCCTTGATGAAGGAATAAAAGTATTAATCTTATTAAATTTTGAACCTTGCATACTGTACTATGTGAAGAAATACGAAACCCACATGAAATATTTCTGTTTCAAACCAAGTATGATGGCTGTTGAGGGAAAGTACTTTGGCAGTAGTTGAGGCTGTGAGTAGAACTAATTCCTTTTTTCACTGAACACCATTTTCACCTGAAAGAAATGACAGACAAACCATGGTTATTTAGACTTGGGCATTGGCAGACATTTCCTTTTAAATACATGAAGTGTTCTCGTTACTCTAAGAGACATAACTAACAGCATTTGTTGCCATTGAAAAATTCAAGCATCAAATTGAGTAACAAACAGTTTTAGAATTTTGGAAAACCTTGTATCTGCTAAACTGAGCTTAGTGACTTGCCAATGCTTACAGAATTTCTTATTCTTTTTTATTTTCATAGAAACATGTACATTAACATGTAACATGCATATTTTATTATTGTTATTTGAAAACAAATTAATAAATATCCTTTATGTTTCTCAACTTTAATTTTAAATATAGAACATATTGAAAGATGTTTACATCCCACAAGTAAATGGTCTTTGGGGTCTTTTTTTTTTTTTAAGTATAGAAAGATATATTAAGACCTAAAGAGGTTGAGAATTAGCCGTTAAGAGATACCTTTGTCCTTCGAATAAACTCTTGAAGAGGAATTTTGCTAAGCACCTTCTTCATCATTTCTGAACTCCTTCAGTGGTCTGTTTCTTCATGTGTGTGTATCTCTCTCTGTCTTTCTCTCTGTGTGCCTCTCTCTGTCTCTTTCTATCATGAGCATTTAGGTAAAGAAAATATCTGTGAACAGTTAAATTAGTGGCAATGTTTCTAAAAAATAAAAAAGTTTCCACTGGGCTAGGAGACTTTTCTGTGTTATCTGCTATGTAGTTCCCCAAATAATTTCCTTCTTTTTTTACTAACTTAATTTTATATTTTCAGTGACTCTACATGTAGGACTGTAAAACAGGAAAAAAATAGTATCTTATACCATATGTCATTAGGAAGGCAGAAAGAATAAATGGGAAAGAAACAGTCAGTGAAAATAGAACCTACATACACAAAATGCAAATGCAAGTGCCAGGGGTCATTCTATTTTTGTAAAGCCTGGGATGTGTCCATTTCCCCTGAAATATCTATTCTGTGTTATGCTGGTTACAGATGTTGTCACAATTACCGCTGTCAGTGTGGCTTTATGGAGACTTAATGACAGGATGATTACTTGTGCAGAAGAGTCACTGGAGCCCACATACGTGAACAGAATGACACAGGCCCACACGCTGAGATTCTCAGCAAGTCAATAGCGATGACCATTACACTTTCTAAGTGATATTATCAATAATGCTGTCAAATCAGCCAAGCACAGTATATGTTATAGGGAGAAGGCTCTGGGGGCTATTTTGATAGAAGGTGAGGTTTAGGCCACTTAGAAACTATTCCACTTGGAGGAGGCTATCATTTTATTTTTACCATGTGTAGAATTCTGCTGTGAGTTTTAAGCCACCAATTCCCTCCTCTCTCTGGGTGTCATTTCCTTTTATGTAATATGATAGGATTGAACTCCTCAGTGGTGGTCAATCAATGAAATCTTACCAGTGAAACCTCAATAAACAAAACAGAGAGAAGTAGAGATGCCTGGTTTAATGAAAAGATAAGGAAATTTTACATCTCCCTTTGGGTCCTTACTGAGTTTCTCCTGGTCAGCTTCTGAAATACAGCCGTGGACCCTGAGGCTTTGGGGTACACTGTTTGAGAATGATTAGATTAAGCACTCTCTAGGTCCATGTGCTTCTAGGGACTTTGTCAGAAATCTGAGTAATTTCTTTTAATTAGAGAACTAGTTGGTGTCAAGTTCAGAAATATATATATATAGTGTGTATTTTATATATATATGTGTGTGTGTATTTGTGTGTGTGTGTGTGTGTGTATCCTATTGGTTCTGTTTCTCTGAAGAACCCTGGCTAATGGCTAACACAATAAGCATATACTAGATGACCTAGGTGACCTTCTTATAATTGAATTTGAACACATGATGTCTGGTTATAGTGACCCAGTTTGCCCAGGACTTTCCCAGTTTTAGCACTGCAAGTCCCACATTTCAGGAAATTCCTCAATTCTGGGGCAAACCAGGATAGTGGTCACCCTGAATTAGAGCCACCTAGCAGACACTCAAGAGGTCATATACAGACCCCTAGTGATCTGCAGACCCCAGTTAAAGTCACACACGTAAGTTTATGTAGGAAACAGAGTCCTGCTCTGAAAATCAAGAAAACCAGTTTCCTACTCACAGCAGTGAGATCTTGGGTAAGGAGTTTAAATAAAGTCAATGATTATTTGCAAAAGAATGAGTAAGCAATTGTGCATGTAGATTTGCCCATTTCACCTACATTTATGTTCCTTGCTATGGAGGGTAAAGTCAGTTCAATAGTAGGCAATGGTAGTTTAGTTAAGCAAAATCACTTGCGTTCTGCTTCCCTATTGCTAATTATATGTCAGTAGTAGTTTATTTTAAATATTTAAGTTTAAAATACATAATAAATCTAATCAATAATTCATTCAAATAATGAATACAGAACATATTAGCATTACGCAATGTTCACTTAAGAATACAAATATTTTATTTAGATTTCCCATGTTTTATTCAGGAATTTTGATCATTTTTATTAGACTTAGAATTGATATAAAACATACCATGAGCATTGGGAATTAAGGGAAAAAAATCAAATAGGAAGAAGAGAAACTATGTTAATGGATATAACCCACTCAGGAGAATTGGATCGTGAATTCTAGAACTTGTGAATCTATTTTAAATGCTTATAGCAGGTAAAATGAATTCTTTGTAAAACTGTGTAATAGAAGTGATATGGGAGTGCTGGGAAGGGAAGAGCATGGTTCCTTTAAATGCTTCAGAAGTGGGGAAACGAAATGCTAGATAGAGGAGGGTGTGGTTCCTGGCTAGGGCCCTGGCCCCAAGGACCTAGGTAAGGACAGGCATTTCCTGCCCAAATGCTGCATTTCCCAAGTCCACCCTGGCCTGCCATGCCCCCATCCTGTGCCTTTAAAAACATGAGACCCTAGCAAGGCAGAGGCAGAAGCTGCCAGATGGCAAGAAGAACAAATCGGAGGAAGAAGACAAGCAGCTGAACAATGAGAGGATGTCAAGGAGAGCATGCCTGTGGAAGAGCACACTGACAGACGCCAATAGGCCGGCAGGCCATCCACCTGCAGAACAAGGTGGAGTTAGATCAGGGCAGTTAGAGGAGAGCCCAGGCCAACTTCGGGGGAAAACCTTCCCACTACATCCCCTTCTGACTTCCTCCATATGCTGAGAGCTACCTCCACTCAATAAAACCTTGCACTCATTCTCCAAGCCCAAGTGTGATCGGATTCTTCTGGTACACCAAGGTGAGAACCTGGGATATAGAAAGCCCTCTGTCACTGTGATAAGGCAGGGGTCTAATTGAGCTGACTAACACAAACTGCCTATGGATAGCTAAACTAAAAGAGCGCAGTGTAACAGACACCCACTGGGGCTTCAGGAGCTGTAAACATTCACCCCTAGACACTGCAGTGGGGTCAGAGCCCCACAGCCTGTATACTCCCCTAGAGGTCTGAGCAGCAGGGCCCTGAAGAAGCGAGGCACACCCCCATCACATGCCCTGCAAGGGGGACAAGGGAACTTTTCCTGTTTCAAAAGCATTTACACAAATGGGGTGAACTCAGAGTCCGTTGGAAAAAGCAGGGGCTTAAGAGTCAAAAGACATGGATTTCAGCCTTGCTTGACTTTGTTGCTTAACAGCAATGTGACCTCAGGCACGTTATGCTTCAGTTTCTTTTTCTGCCTTCTTATTTCATAGTGATTTTGGAAGTGTTAAATAAGATACTGAATATATAAGTAATCAGGGACAATGCAATGATCTGTGGTGAGCAGGAGGAGGCCTGAGGGAGAAAGGGTAGTGAAAGGCAGGTCCAGAGGAGCCTGCCACAAGCAGCAGATACTCTAGGGAGATGTGCAGCTGTCTGTAGCCACTAGCAGGGAGGAAATAGGCAAATAAGTCCTTGAACAGCCTTTTCCTCCTGCCCTCTGGTCTTCTGACAGTGCTTTTCTTCAGCCAAACCAAACTGAATGCCAGAGGACAATGGACCCTGTTGATGTAGCCCAGAGACATGAGTCTCCCAAGACATGGTGAAAGCCCAAGGGTCAATTTGGAGGAAAAAACAGAAAGTGGGAGGTACAGCAGTATACTCTGCCTATGTTATAAAATTGCACACAGGTAAGTATGAAAATTAACTGTCGTAACCCTGGAAGTTAGGTTGGAATTTTCTTATAAACTCAAGCATACTCTTACCATATGAATGAGTTCATTTTCATGCTGCTGATGAAGACATATCCAAGACTGGACCTACAAAGAAAAGGAGGTTTAACGGACTCACAGTTCCACGTGGCTGGGAAGGCCTCACAATCATGGTGGAAAGGTGAAAGGCACATCTTACATGGTGACAGGGAAGAGAGAAAATGAGAGCCAAGTGAAAGGAGTTTCCCCTTACAAACCATCAGATCTCATGAGACTTATTCACTACCACAAGAACAGTATGGGGGAAACTGCCTCCATGATTCAATTAACTCCCACTGGGTCCCTCCCACAGCATGTGGAAATAATTCAAGATGAGATTTGGGTGGGAACACAGCCAAACCATATCACCATACAATCCAGTGATCCATTTCTGGATACTTCTGGAGAAATGAAAACTTATACTCATACAAAAATCCGTATATAGAACTGCCTATAGCAGCTTTAGTCATAACCATTCCATACTAGAATCTCCCTGAATGTCAGGTGAATGAACAAACAGCTGTGGTACATCCATACAATGGAATACTATTCAGTGGTAAGAAGAAATGAATCATTAAAACTGTAGCAGCGTGGATGCATCTCAAAGGCATTGTTGAGTGAAAGAAGCCAGCCTCAAAAGGTTACATAGGCAATGGTTCCATTTCTATGAAATTCTTGAAAATACAAAACTATAATGATGGGGACAGGAGGGGGTGGGGGGGGTAGAATTGTTGTGTGTGTTGATTGTGACAGTGGTTACACAAATTAGACATGTGTTAAAACTCATAGAACTGTATACCAAAGTAAAGGCCAATTTTATAATATGTTAATTTAAAGGTAAAAATAAATATTTGAGAAATATTGTAGATGCCAGCTGCAAAGATAAATTTATTCTCGTAAACATATTGACAATTTATTACTCCCAAGTTTGATCTTGAATAAACTTCAATATAAATTGAAATAAGAGTTCTATATACAGAAATGTCTGAAAGTAGGACATTACAGAAAAATGGCAGGCTTGGCATGGGGCAGCAGGTGCAAAGGGGAGATGTGTGTAACAGGATGAGAGGTAACAGGCAGCATAACCTAGCCAAGGGGCCAGAGCATCAGAAAGCAATTGTCCCCGGGTAGACGTAAAGGTCAGGGTCAAGTACAAGGGTCTGAGAACAGACACCAAAAGCAGAAGTTCAGGCATGGAGCCAAGAACACATGCTGGAGATGAAAAACTAGACTGTAGTTTAGCTGCATCACAGAGCTCAAGGCAAGAGACCATCCAACTCTTGGTGTCGGGTTACTAAGGAGTGAGGCAGAACAAGAATAAAGCAGATGGAGGTATCCTGTAGGCTTCAGGGCACAGGCGCTGGAGTGAGACATGACTGGATGAGACCTCTGGTTCTGCCACCTCCTAGCTCACGTCCTGAGATAATTGTTTTACCTTCTCATGAACACAACTGGATAAGAATATTTCCCCCCACCACCCCGCGACTGCAGTACTGAAAGAATTAAATGAAGTCACATTTGTAGTACTCTCAGTCGGTTGCGGGCTCCAGAAGTGTTCAGATAACATAAAAGTATATTAAATAAAAGGCCACAGGTCACATCAGGGCTGCAGAGTTCTTGAGCTGTGTATTTAGCAAGTCATTTATCCTTAAGTCTCAACTTACAAATATGTAAAATGGCTATAATAACACCCACTTCATGGAATTTGGGGAAGAAAATTTTGTGGGGATAAGAACTGTGATAATGCTTTGTGAACTGATAATTGCTATTTATATGTATTTAACATTAGAACAGGCCAGGAAAAAATCTTTTCTTGTTGCTTAGTTGTTGGCCTGAAGATACAGACAACATTAACTGCAGGGTTGGGTTGGTGCCAGAGCTGAGTAGGCCCAAATATAGAGAACAGGATCAAAAGAATCCAGCCATCACATGCCAAACAACTTTGTTCATGGGTAAGAGGGATATAATATCGACATAACCATGAGAACTCACCTTTGAAAGTTGGGGGCAGTTCCCAAGGAAGTACAGTTGGATGGTTAGCAGCATGAGTTCTGGAGCCAGAACTTTTTGTAGGAACTTAGGTCCATGGTACAGAGTAATCTACTGTTGGAGATTCTTAACTATGACCCTTCTCCCCACCCCAATACACACGTGCAAGAGGAGTATTCATCTATACCCTTAGTCATGTAACTTTGAATACTTACCAGTAGATAGACAGATTCTATGTCTTTATCTCGCTGATTTTGTGTTTGTCCAGTGACTTGTTTTGGACAATGATAGGTTAGTAGATATGACAATGGCATGGGCTTTAAATACGTTTGATGGGTTAGCTTGGCCTCCTGCCACCCATGATGAATGCTACTGCCATTAGTCAGTAGATTTTGCCCCAAGTAGCTACTGCACCTTCAGCTTAGGTTACAAATGAATGACACATGGAAGATAACTGAACCCAACCAATAGCCTAAATCAGAGTGAGCTCAACCCTCCAGCTGATCCTTTTAGTGAGAAATAGATGTTGGTTGCTGGAAGCTGTTGGAGATTTTTGAGGTCATTTGTTATGTGGCATTATTGCAACAATCAGTGACTTAACAGAAAGTTTCTTAACTTTAGTTATCCTCAGTTTTGTTTTTTTAAAAATAAAATTAACCATGCTCATCACCTAGTAGGACAATGATCGGGAGTAAAGGAGGAGGTGATACATGTTGAGTACTTAACACAGTACTCAATACCAAGCAAGAAGACAATACGTGAAAATTACTGCTAGAAGGCAGAGAGTGGGTTAGTTTGCAAATTCTAAAAAGTGTACAGCCTGCTAAGTTTCAGCTCCCTCGTCTGTGAAATACATGTGCCACCTCTCTCTAAGGGATGCTGTTGGGGACACAAAGAGATGGATACAAGATTAGGTTTTGAAGAGCTTTGCATGATTTAAGAATTATTATTTTTCTATCATAGAGAATACTCTTACAAAGTATTATTTATCACTATCCCCGAAGGTACAAAGATATGGAGGAGAGTGGGACAAAAGACATCGTTGATGACACTTATTAAAATTTGTCCCCACGCAAGGGTCCCTCTTCACTCCATGCTCTTCTCTCTATATCCACAGCATCAGTATCTTTGCCAGTTGCTCTCAAACATCTGATCACACGGCTCAAATATATTGCAATTTGATTGCAAAAGGAAACTGCGTATCTTGGAAAACAGGCAGGGTTTTGCCAAGATGAAAAGGATGATGGAGAATTTCTCTAATCACATGCAAAGTAATTGACAAATAAGAATCTGACAGAATTAGACTGTTAATAACTGAAGAAGAGAAAATTGACAAGGATGTTGACACTATAGGCTTTATTTATTTATTTATTTATTTTATTTTATTTTATTTTATTTTTATTATACTTTAAGTTCTAGGGTACATGTGCATAACGTGCAGGTTTGTTACATATGTATATTTGTGCCATGTTGGTGTGCTGCACCCTTCAACTCGTCAGCACCCATCAATACATCATGTATATCATGTATAACTCCCCAATGCAATCCCTCCCCCCTCCCCCCTGATAGGCCCCAGTGTGTGATGTTCCCCTTCCCGAGTCCAGATGATCTCATTGTTCAGTTCCCACCTATGAGTGAGAACATGCGGTGTTTGGTTTTCTGTTCTTGTGATAGTTTGCTAAGAATGATGGTTTCCAGCTGCATCCATGTCCCTACAAAGGA